>NW_026961016.1:0-22231 GCF_021018805.1 Prinia subflava | reverse complement strand
AGGTTTTAGACTCAGATGCAAGAATTAGCAGTTCTTGTTGGTTAAACCTCCCCTCGGCAGGTAAGAAGGTTTTAACTTCTATCTTTAGAGTCACGGTCTAATGTTTGGGTTGAAACTATACTTGCATACTGGGATGCCGGAGATTAGCTCTGGCTTTAAGATGAGGAGGGCTATTGGGATTATGTGTAGGGGCTATAAGAAGATGCTCTCGTGTGGAGGAGTTTTGGATTGATGTGATGTGGGATGGGAGTGCTCCTCGTTGTGTCATTGTTAGTATGTATAGGGTGTATGAGGCAGTTAGGAGGATTGCAATGCCTGTTAGGATGATTGTTAGGGAGGATCAGTTGAACAGGGCGATTACAATGGTTAGTTCTGCTATAAAGGTTAGTTGTGGGGGGTAGTGCCATGTTTGTTAGGTTGGCTAAAAGTCATCAGATGGCTATTAATGGGAGTAGGGGCTGGATGCCTCGTGTTAGTAGTAGAATTCGGCTGTGGGTGCGTTCGTAGTTTGTGTTGGCTAGGCAGAATAGTATGGATGAGGTTAGTCCGTGTGAAATTATTAGGATCATTGCTCCTGAGAATGCTCATTGGGTTTGGATTATAGTTGCGGCGATGACAAGGCCTATGTGGCTTACTGATGAGTAAGCGATTAGTGACTTTAGGTCGATTTGTCGTAGGCAGATGGCACTAGTTATGAGCGCTCCCCATAGAGAGAGGGTGATGAATGGGTAGTGCAGGTTGTTTAGGGATGGGTTTACTAGGATAGTGACTCGTATGATGCCGTAGCCTCCCAGTTTTAAGAGCAGGGCTGCGAGAAGCATTGAGCCGGCAATTGGGGCCTCTACATGAGCTTTAGGCAGTCATAGGTGTAGTCCGTATAGTGGAGCTTTGACCATGAATGCTACGAGAAGGGCTAAGCTGGCTGCTAGGCCCGTTCAGGAGTGTGTGATGGTTGGGTGGGATAGTTTAAGTATTGGGAAGTATAATGTGCCAGTTTGGTTGTGTAGGTGCAGGATGGCGATTAGTAGGGGGAGTGAGCTGGCAAGCGTGTAGAACAGTAGGTAGATTCCGGCTTTAAGTCGTTCTGGTTGGTTTCCTCATCGGGTGATGAGGATTAATGTGGGGATTAGGGTTGCTTCAAAAGCAATGTAGAATAGTATGAGTTCCGAGGCTGAGAAGGCTGATAGGATGAATAGTTGAGCTAGAATGATTGTTGTGATGAAGATTCGTTTGCGGTTGGTTGGTTTCTTGTTCTAGATGGTTTTGACTTGCCATTAGCATCAGAGGCAGGAGTCAACATGATAGGACTAGTAGTGGTGAAGAGATTTGGTCGATAGCAGTCCAGTGAGATAGGTTTTTGTTTGGTAGTATGTTGGGGTGAATAGCTGTAGGCTAATGGCGGCAATTAATATGCTGTGTGTTGTGGTATTAGCCCAAAGGTACTTGCTGGGTGAGGATATGGTCATGGGAAGGAGTATAATAGTTGGTATGATGATTTTTAGCATTTTAGGAGGTTAAAGTTGTGGAGGTGGTCTGAACCGTGGGTGCGTGTTGAGGCTACTAGTAGGGCGAGCCCCGTTCCTGCTTCGCAGGCTGAGAATGTTAGTATAAGTATTGGTAGTATGGTGGCGGATGTTATTTGTGTTTGGATGGGTCATATTGACAGGGCTACATATATAGACAATATCATGCCCTCTAAGCATAGTAAGGCTGAGATTAGGTGGGTTCGGTGGAAGGCTAGGCCTAAGGCGCTTAGGGAGAAGGCTGAGTAGAAGCTTAGGTGTAGGAGGGTCATTAAGAAAGTTATAGGGTTGTGGCTATAATCTGTTGAGTCGAAATCAACTGTCTTGGTTAGACTAACTTTCTGTTATTCGGCCATTCTAGCCCTCCTTGGGTTCATTCGTACACTAGACCTAGGGTGAGGAGTAGGATAAGGACTGAGGCTCATGTTAGTGTAGTGGTTGGGGCTTGGAGTTGGGTGGCTCATGGAAGAGGTAGGAGTAGGGCAATTTCTAGGTCGAACAGTAGGAATAGGATTGCTACTAGGAAGAATCGAATGGAGAATGGTAAGTCGAGCGGATCCTAATGGGTCAAAGCCGCATTCGTATGGGGATAGTTTTTCTGAGTCTGGGTTCGTTTGGGCCAGTCATAGGTTTAGTATGGTTAGGGCGATGCTTAGGGTTATGGATAGGGTGATTATAAATGTGATTATGTTTATTGCTCTTCTCTGGGTTTGAACCAGATTTTAAGGATTGGAAGTCGATTGTAATTAGTATACTAGAAGAGCAGGATCCTCATCAGTAAATAGAGATATATAGGAATAGTCATACGACGTCTACAAAGTGTCAGTATCAGGCTGCTGCTTCGAAACCAAAGTGATGGTTTGGTGTAAAGTGGAATTTAATGAGGCGTAGGAGGCAGATTAGGAGGAATGTGGAGCCAATGATTACGTGTAGGCCGTGAAATCCAGTGGCTACGAAGAAGGTAGACCCGTATACTCCGTCTGCGATGGAGAAGGGAGCTTCGTAGTATTCTATGGCTTGTAGTGCGGTAAAGTAGAATCCTAGGAGGACAGTTAAGGTGAGAGCATAGATTGCTTGTTTTCGGCGGGCCTCTATGATAGCGTGATGGGCTCATGTGACGGTGATTCCTGAAGCTAGTAGGATGGCAGTGTTTAGTAGCGGTACTTCTATGGGGTTCAAGGGTTTGATTCCTGCTGGTGGTCATTGTCCTCCTAGTTCTGGGGTTGGGGCTAGGCTTGAGTGGAAGAAGGCTCAGAAGAAGCCTAGGAAGAAGAAAGCTTCTGATGTGATGAACAGGACTATGCCGTATCGTAGCCCTTTTTGGACGGTGGGAGTGTGGTGACCTTGGAATGTGCTTTCGCGTACAATGTCTCGTCATCATTGGAATATGACTAGGGTGGTTGATAATAGGCCAATGGCAAGTAGTTGTGGGGAGTGGTAGTGGAATCATATGGTTAGGCCGGACGTGGTTAGTAGGGCGGCGGCTGCTCCGAAGATGGGTCATGGGCTTGGATCTACTATGTGGTAGGAGTGTGCTTGGTGTGCCATTGTGTTAGATGTTTTCTTGGAGGTAGAGGCTGAGTAGGAGGACAAAGACGTAGGCCTGGATCATGGCTACGGCTACTTCCAGGATGGTTAGTAGCAGCAGGATTAGGAATGTTAGTAGGGAGACCATAGGTATGGTCGATAGTAAGGCGATCGTGGCGGTAGAAATAAGTTGGATTAAAAGGTGTCCTGCTGTGAGGTTGGCTGTTAGTCGTACTCCTAGCGCAATAGGACGAATTAGAAGGCTTGTTGTTTCAATTAAGACCAGTGCTGGGATCAGCGGTGTTGGAGTGCCTTCTGGTAGCAGGTGCCCTAGGGTAGTTGAAGGTTGGTTGCGTAACCCTGTGAGGAGGGTGGCTAGTCATAGTGGGAAGGCTAGGGCTAGGCTCATGGATAGTTGGGTGGTTGGAGTGAATGTGTAGGGCAATAGGCCTAGAAGGTTGATTAGTAGGAGGAATACCATTAATGAGGTTAGGATTAGGGCTCATTTGTGTCCTTTTTTGTTCAGTGGTATTATTAGTTGCTTTGTGATGAGGTTGACCGCTCATAGTTGTAGGGTGGATAGACGGCTCGTCACCCAGCGGTTGTTTTGTGACGGTAGTAGTAGGGCTGGGAAAGTGATTGAGATGAGGATTAGTGGAATGCCCAGTAGGGATGGACTTGAGAATTGGTCGAAGAAACTTAGGTTCATGGTCAAGTTCATGGGGTAGTAGGGGTGGTGGTAGTGGTCTTGTTGAGTGGTGGGTTTGGGGATGTTATGGATAGGATTTTAGGTTGGATGATTATTGAAAATGTTAGTCATGAGGTTAGTATGATAAAAAATCATGGATTTGGGTTGAGTTGTGGCATGTCATTAAGGAGGGTTAGCGTCCCTCTTTCTCTAGCTTAAAAGGCTAACGCTGTTTCATAGCTTCTTAATGATTAGGAAGATAGTAGAGAAGATCAGTTTTCGAAGTTGTCAAGTGGTGTGGACTCTACTACGATTGGTATGAAGCTGTGGTTTGCTCCGCAGATCTCTGAGCATTGTCCGTAGAATACTCCTGGTCGGTTTGCTAGGAAGGAAGTTTGGTTTAGTCGTCCTGGGATTGCATCCGTTTTGACGCCTAGGCTTGGTACAGCTCATGAGTGCAGGACGTCGTCAGCGGTGACAATAACTCGGATGGTAGAGTTTATTGGGACGATAACACGGTGGTCTACTTCTAGAAGTCGAAAGTGTCCTAGTGGGAGCTCTGATGTTGGTGTTATGTAGGAGTCGAATGTTAGGTCTTTGAAGTCGGTGTACTCGTAGGATCAGTACCATTGGTGTCCAATGGCTTTTAGAGTGAGGTCTGGTTGGTTGACTTCATCCATCATGTATAGGATGCGCAGGGATGGCAGGGCTAGGGTGATTAGTACTATGGCTGGTAGGATTGTTCATACTAGTTCGATCGCCTGTGCATCAACTGTATTTGATGAGAGTTTACCTGTTAGTATTAGAGTCAGTAGATAGAGGACCAAGCTGCAGATGGCTAGGGCCACTATTATGGCGTGGTCGTGGAATTGTATCAGTTCTTCTATAATTGGTGATGAGGCGTCTTGGAAATTAAGTTGTGAGTGGTTGGCCATATTTTGAGGCGCACAGGGTTTTCACCTGCAATATAGCCTTGACAAGGCTATGTAATCGTTTTACTAGCGTCTCTATGAGAAAGAAGCATAAGTGGTTTTATGCGGTTGGCTTGAAACCAACATATGAGGGTTCGAGTCCTTCCTTTCTTGTACTTGGACAAAGGCTGGTTCTTCAAAGGTGTGGAATGGGGGTGGGCAACCGTAGATTCATTCGATATTTGTGCTTGTAAGTTCTGGTTGGAAAGCTTTGCGTTTGGATGCGAAGGCTTCTCAGATGATGAATACTAGCATGATTACGGCTGTTATAGAGATTAGGGAACCTACTGATGAGATGGTGTTTCATAGTGTGTAGGCGTCTGGGTAGTCTGAGTATCGACGTGGCATGCCAGCTAGGCCAAGGAAGTGTTGTGGGAAGAAGGTGAGGTTAACGCCTACAAATATTACTCCGAAGTGGATTTTGGCTCATGTGGAATGTAGAGTGTACCCGGTGAATAGTGGGAATCAGTGTGTGAATCCGGCTAGAATTGCGAATACTGCTCCTATTGATAGTACATAGTGGAAGTGAGCTACTACATAGTAGGTATCGTGCAGAGCAATGTCTAGTGAAGAGTTTGCTAAAACGATCCCTGTTAGGCCCCCGATGGTGAATAGGAAGATGAATCCTAGGGCCCATAGTATGGGTGGGTCTCATTTGATAATGCCTCCGTGGAGTGTTGCTAGTCAGCTGAATACTTTAATGCCAGTTGGGATGGCGATGATTATAGTGGCTGATGTGAAGTATGCTCGGGTGTCTACGTCCATGCCTACTGTGAATATATGGTGGGCCCAAACGATAAATCCTAGGAACCCGATGGAAAGTATAGCTCATACCATTCCTATATAACCGAAAGGTTCTTTTTTTCCTGAGTAGTAGGTTACGACGTGGGAGATGATTCCGAATCCTGGTAGAATGAGGATGTAGACTTCAGGGTGTCCGAAGAATCAGAATAGGTGTTGATAAAGTACTGGGTCTCCTCCTCCTGCCGGGTCAAAGAAAGTGGTATTTAGGTTGCGGTCGGTTAGTAGTATAGTGATTCCGGCAGCGAGTACAGGGAGGGAGAGAAGCAGTAGGACTGCTGTGATAAGTACTGATCAGACAAATAGGGGGGTTTGGTATTGGGAGAGGGCTGGTGGTTTTATGTTAATTGCTGTGGTGATAAAGTTGATTGCGCCCAGAATTGATGAGATTCCAGCTAGGTGAAGGGAGAAGATGGCTAGGTCAACTGAAGCTCCAGCATGGGCTAAGTTGCCGGCTAATGGGGGGTACACTGTTCAGCCCGTACCTGCTCCTGCCTCGACTGTGGAGGAAGCCAGGAGAAGGAGGAAAGAGGGTGGTAGAAGTCAGAAGCTTATGTTGTTCATTCGTGGGAATGCTATGTCTGGGGCCCCAATTATTAGGGGGACTAGTCAGTTGCCGAAGCCCCCGATCATAATTGGTATAACTATAAAGAAGATTATTACGAAAGCATGTGCTGTAACGATCACGTTGTAGATTTGGTCGTCTCCGAGCAGGGCTCCTGGTTGGCCTAGTTCTGCTCGGATGAGAAGGCTTAGTGAGGTGCCCACTATTCCGGCCCATGCGCCGAAAATTAGGTATAGGGTACCGATATCTTTGTGGTTGGTTGAGAATAATCATCGGTTAATGAATGTCACAGGTAAGATGGCTGAGTGTATAAGCGTTAGGCTGTAGTCCTTTTTACAGAGGTTCAATTCCTCTTCTTATCGGCTTTGTGGTGAAATTCACGGCGGGTTGCAAACTCGCAGATGCGTATTGATTGCGCCGAAGTCTTAGGTAGAAGCCTGTTGGTTAGGGCATGTAGCTGTTAACTATATTGTTGTGGGATCGAAGCCCATCTACCTAGTTGGGTTGTAAGGTCCTAGCTTAATTAAAGTACCTGGGTTGCATTCAGGAGATGTGGGGTAGCATCCTGCGGATCTTAGCAGAAACTAAGAGGGTTTAACTCTTGTTTAAGGCTTTGAAGGCCTTCGGTTTAAGTGATCCTAAGTTTCTTAAATAATAGTGGTGATTAGTGGTGAAACCGGTAGGAGTGCAGTTGATATGGTGATTAGGATGGCAATTAAGGTGCTGGTTGGTTTGTTAGTATGTCATTGTTTAATGTGGTTGGTGGTGTGTGGGGGTAGTGTGATTGTTGCACAGTATGCTAGGCGAAGATAGAAGAATAGGCTTAGGAGTGATAGGAGGGAGATTGAAGTTGCTATTGGGATTATGTCTTGTTTAGTTAGCTCTTGGATGATAAGTCATTTTGGGAGGAAACCTGTTAATGGGGGCAGTCCTGCTATAGAGAGTATTGTTAGTAGTAGTATGGCGTTTAGTGCTGGTACCTTTGTCCATGCAGTTATTAGGGTTGATAGTTTTGAGACTTTAATTGTGTTTAAAGTTAGGAATACTGCTATTGTTATTAGTGTGTAGAGGTAAAAATTAAGTAAGGTTAGTTTAGGGTTGTACGAGATAATGATTGTTATCCATCCTAGATGGGAGATGGAGGAGAAGGCTAGGATTTTTCGGATTTGTGTTTGGTTTAGTCCTATTCATCCTCCCAGAGCGGCAGATATGATTGCTATGCAGGCTAGCAGAGTAGGGTTTAGTGAGGGTGATGTTATGAATAGCAGTGAGATAGGGGGTAATTTTATCATTGTTGATAGGAGGAGGCCTGTGGTAAGTGGGGACCCTTGGAGGACTTCTGGGAATCAGAAATGAAATGGGACTAGTCCTAGTTTTATTGCTAGGGCGGAGGTTAGGATGAGGCACGATATTGGATGGGTTAGTTGGGTGATGTCCCATTGTCCGGTGTGCCATGCATTGGTTATGCTGGAAAATAAGACTAGTGCGGAGGCAGTTGCTTGGGTAAGGAAGTACTTGGTTGCGGCTTCAATGGCTCGTGGATGGTGGGATTTTGAGATCAGTGGCAGGATTGCTAGGGTGTTGATTTCAAGGCCGGCCCAGGCTATTATTCAGTGGTTGCTCGAGATTGTGATGGCAGTCCCTATAAACAGGCTGATTGCGAAAATTAATTTTGCTTGTGGGTTCATTAGTAGGGGAAGGGGTTAAACCATCATTTTCGGGGTATGGGCCCGATAGCTTTGTTAGCTGACCCTACTAGAAAGTAATATAATGGGAGTATGGAGGGTTTTGATCCCTTTAGTGCAGGTTCGATTCCTGTTTTTCTAAGTTAGGAAATGAGAGGGCTGGTATACCTCTATGTTCACTTTATCATAGTGACCCTTTGGGACGTTCAGGCACATTTCCTTTTATGGTTCTTAGGTAGGGGGGAAGTCCAGCGTAACAGATTGATATGCTGGTGTGTCACAAGCATATCGCCAGTGTGAGTGGGAGGAAGTTTTTTCATAGAAGGTGTATTAGCTGGTCGTATCGGAAGCGCGGATATGAAGCACGGACTCATAGGAAACCAGCAGATAGTAGGAGGACTTTTGTGGCTAGAACACAGGGAATAGTTCTTGCGGAGGGTTTAGGAAGCTTGGGTTGAAGAATAAGATGGTAGTTAGTGTGTTTATTAGCATGATGTTGGCGTATTCGGCTAGGAAGAATAAAGCGAATGGTCCTGCTGCATATTCCACGTTGAAGCCAGAGACTAGTTCTGACTCCCCCTCTGTAAGGTCAAATGGGGCTCGGTTTGTCTCGGCTAGTGTGGATACGTATCATATTATGGCTAGTGGCCAGCATGAGAAGATAAGGTACAGGGGTTCTTGGGTGGTTGCGAGAGTGCTTAGGTTGTAATTTCCGCTGAGTAGGATGATGGAGAGTAGGATAATTGCTAGGGTGACTTCATACGAGATGGTTTGGGCTACTGCTCGTAGTGCTCCAATTAGGGCATATTTTGAGTTGGAGGCTCATCCTGATCATAGAATAGAGTATACGGCTAGGCTAGATATGGCTAGGAGAAAGAGTAGGCCTAGGTTGAGGTCTGCGAGAGAGAATGGTAGTGGGAGTGGGGTTCAAATTGAAATCGCTAGGAGAAGGGCTAGTATTGGAGTTGTGGTGAATAGGATTGGGGAAGATGTTGATGGGCGGATCGGTTCTTTGATGAATAGTTTCACCCCGTCTGCCAAGGGTTGTAGTAGTCCGAATGGGCCTACGACATTTGGGCCCTTTCGTCCTTGCATGTAACTTAGGATTTTACGTTCTACTAGTGTGAGGAAGGCTACTGCAATTAGAATGGGGAGGGCATAGGAAGTGGCTATGATTAGGCTGGTTAGAAGTGGGTAGTTGGTCATATGGGGGTTGGTAAGCTAGGGAGAGGATTTGAACCTCTGAGTTAAAGGACTTAAGCCTTTTGCATTTGCCGAGCTCTGCCACGCTAGCTTGTCCTTTTCTAGGACGTGGGTGGGTGTGATAGCTTTTCGTAATTTAGTTGGTTTCATTACTTAAGGCGGGGGCTTGCTTGTGGTATTGGCCCCACTTTTCCTATCCTTTCGTACTGGGAAGAGTTGTTCATAGATAGAAACCGACCTGGATTACTCCGGTCTGAACTCAGATCACGTAGGACTGTTAATCGTTGAACAAACGAACCCTTAGTAGCGGCTGCACCACTAGGATGTCCTGATCCAACATCGAGGTCGTAAACCTCCCCGTCGATATGGACTCTCGGAGGAGATTGCGCTGTTATCCCTGGGGTAGCTTGGTCCATTGATCAATTATATTGGATCTGGTGGCTATTAGCACTTTGAGTAGTGGCTCTTAGTCTGGAGGTGTTGTCCCATGTTTGGAGGTTTTGTTTTGCTCCAAGGTCGCCCCAACCGAAAAAATGCAGACCATCGTCCCAATGGATAAGTAAGCCCGGGGTGGGGGTGTATGTATTTTGGGGTGGTTGCTGTTTTTAAAGTTCCACAGGGTCTTCTCGTCTTATGGGTTTATCCCTGCTTTTGCACAGGGAGATCAATTTCACCGATTGCCTGTAAGAGACAGTTAAGACCTCGTTTAGCCATTCATACGGGTCCCGATTTATGGGACAATTGATTGCGCTACCTTTGCACGGTTAGGATACCGCGGCCGTTGAACATAGTCACCGGGCAGGCATCACCTTCAATACTTGTCTGTGGGTTGGCTGAAGGCTATGTTTTTGGTAAACAGTCGGGCCTTGACGGGTTTGCCTAGTTCCTTTTACAGGTTTTAATCTTTCTTAATGGACGCTCCTATGTCGGGTTAACAAAGTGTTTAATACTCTGCTTGTTTGATTTGTCGTATATTGGTGGCTTGTTAATAATGTACTGATGTAAGCTTGCGTCTAAGAGGGAGGACCCTGGTTACTCATTCTAGCATTAATTCTCCTATTGTTCTATAGGTTAGCCCGTTAGTGGGGAGGGAGTCACGTGGTTTTTATATTTTTAAGGTGCAGAGCTTTAACGCACTCTTTGTTGATGGCTGCTTAAAGGCCCACAGTAGGTTTTGCAGGTTTGTTGTTTATCCGCTCGTGGAGATTGTATTCTTTTTTAAAGGAGCTGTACCTCCTTTAAATAGCCCTTAATTCGCTTCATTGGGGTTTGTAGGTTCCTTGGAGAAGAATTAAGAGTGAACTAAGATTCATTTCACAGGCAACCAGCTATCACCCAGCTCGATTGGCTTTTCACCTCTACTAGCAAGTCATCCCACTCTTTTGCAACAGAGACGGGTTCGCTCATAATAGCTGCTCGCAAGTAGCTCGCTTGGGTTTCGGGGTGGCAAACTTAAATTCATTTTGCTTGGTTTTTCTTGCTAGACCATGATGCAAAAGGTACAAGGGTTGATCTTTGCTGTTTTTAGCTTAGTTTTCATTGCTATTTCATCTTTCCCTTACGGTACGTGGTCTCTATCGCTCCAATGGTGTCTTTTCTATCGCCTATACTGGGACTAATAAATGCTTTAGTTGGGTGTTGGAAGTAGCTTTGTTATTCCGGGTCATGTAGGTTGGGCTAGAGTTTGGCATTCAAGACGATCTGATGTTAGCAGATATCTCTCAGGTGTAAGCTGAGTGCTTTAATTTAAGGCTACGTCTTGGTGTTCTAAGTGCACCTTCCGGTACACTTACCTTGTTACGACTTACCTCCTCTTTGGCTGATCAACTTATTAATTTATGGGGGGGGGGGTCGCTTTTGAGGAGGGTGACGGGCGGTATGTACGTGTCCCAGAGCCGGCTTAAAGAGGGCTCGATTGTCTCTCTTTACTGCTAAATCCGCCTTCCAGGGATAGTTTCATGTCCCTTTGCCGTATGTTCTAGTCTAGAAAATGTAGCCCATTGCTCCCATTCCATAGGCTATACCTTGACCTGTCGTATTAGCGTTGTAGGGCTATTGCGTCCACTGTTGGTCCTTCAGGGTGGGTGGGCTGGCGACGGCGGTATATAGGCTGAACTGTTGCAAGGAATGGTAAGGTGTATCGTGGATCATCGATTATAGAACAGGCTCCTCTAGGTGGGTTTGGGGCACCGCCAAGTCCTTAGAGTTTTAAGCGTTTGTGCTCGTAGTTCTCGGGCGGATGCTCCGGTAAGATCGAGCATCAAGATTTAGGGCCAGGCATAGTGGGGTATCTAATCCCAGTTTGGGCCCTGGCTTTCGTGGGCTTCAATAAATCGTTGTTCTAAGATCTTCTTTAAGTAGGGGCCTTATGGGCATCTTTGGCTTTCTACGGCTCAGCTGCCTTTTAATCTTAGCTACTTGGATAACATGTGACCACTCTTTACGCCGTTAAGTAATGTTGATTTGGGTCTCCTGTATGACCGCGGTGGCTGGCACAGGATTTACCGACCCTTAGCTTGCTATAACTAAGTCAAGTTTGCACTCATTGCTTAATATTAATTACTGCTGAATACCCGTGGGGGTGTGGCAATTGCAAGGCGTTTTGGGCTACGGTGATGGGTGTGCCTGATACCCGCTCCTGTCGACCTAAATTTAGGGTACCCAGGGCATCTACACTGGAGCGCGGATACTTGCATGTATATATTTAGCAACAACCAACAGTAAGGTTAGGACTAAGTCTTTTGTCTTTGGGTGCGTGTGGCTGCCGTCTTGACATCTTCAGTGTCATGCTTTTTGTAAGCTACAAAGACTTAGGTGGGTTTGGTTTGGTGAGTGGTGATGTGTTGTTTTTGTTTGGTTTTTTGTCCAAAAAAAGGCAGGTAAGTTTGGGTTAAGTGTCGTAGTGGTGGGTGTGTAATTTGGTTGCATGAATAATATAGGGATATATAGTTAATTATTTGTTTGTTTTGATGAAAATTACACGATAAAAAATGAAGTGAATAAATTTTGGGGGTGAAATGATGGGTTTAGGTATAAGTCTCAGCAAAGTGAGAATAAAATAGTTATGTCCGGTGACCATTGCATTATTCAATGGCTTAAGAGGTAAAAAGCGCGGGTTTCATGAATGAGGCTAAAGTGCATCAGTGTCAAGTTTGCGACGACCTTATCCTTCAACCATGACACTATGGGCTTACAGGTGGTCGGCAGGTAGCTCGCCGGTAATGTGATGCTCACGTCAAGAGGAAGATATCTCCTGCTACGCACTGGAAGGGCATATTGAAGACGCCCCCAGAAGAAGAGAAGAGAAAGAGAAAGGAAATGTCGCGATAACGAGAGGAAATGAGGAGCGTCCATCCCCAGCACTTGTATCTGTGAAGAGCAAGTAGAGAGGGCGAGGCAGTTTATGGTCCTGAAGTTACCACGGGTGGCGCAAAAGAGCAAGTAGGGCCTCGAGGGTAAGAGGGAAAGTATGGGCTCAAGACAAGGGACGTGGGTATAACTGACGTTGAGTAGCTCGGTTCTCGTGAGGAGCACGGTTAATAGATAACCAGGTTCTCTGGCTTGTGAGCGCTTGAAAGCTGTTGGTCGAGAGGCTTGCTTTAGGAGGTGGGCGAATTGTATGACCTCGTGAATTCAAAGGTGCGCTGGGACATTCCCTCGTATCCGGGGCTGGTTGTTAGGTACGTTGTAGAGACTGTCGATCTCGGGTGACGCTTGTAGTGTGATGTTGGTCGGGTTAGCTGGGTGTGATGGTACCTGAAGCAAAAATGGGGGGGTGGTGTGACTGCTCGCACATTATCTATTTGGAGAAAATGTTGGGCGGGGGTTGGAGGTGAGGTTGGTCTTTGGGTGGAATATCCTACATTAATGTAGTGCCTGATGGGGATAATAAATTAATGTGGCGCAATACATACCTTAAGTAATATGAAAAAGCCGCGGGGGGGGGTAAGGGGGGGGGGGGGAATAGTTGGTATGGTGAAAATGAAGTATAAAAAGTGATGTTGGTGGTGATGTTGAATGGAGTAGTTCCTGTAGTTAAAGGATAACGGCAGTTTTTCAGGCTGCAGATCCCAGGTAGAGGCTGGGCGGGAATTATGATGAAGTTTGTTCTGTTTATAGGGCTTTGTTTTGTTCTGGGTGGGCTGGCGGTTGCTTCTAATCCATCCCCTTATTATGGAGTGGTTGGGTTGGTCGTGGCGTCTATTGCTGGCTGTGGTTGGTTGGTTAGTTTGGGTGCTTCTTTCATGTCTTTGGTGCTTGTTATAGTGTATTTGGGGGGGATGTTGGTGGTGTTTGTTTATTCGGTTTCATTGGCGGCGGATCCTTATCCTGAGGCTTGGGTAGATTGGGGGGTTGTTGGGTATGGATTGGGGATTGGGTTAGTTGTTGGAGCTGGTGCTGTTGTGCTAGGTACTTCTGTGGTTTTAGTTGATGGGGGGACGGTTGATAGTGGTGGTTTATTGGTAGGACGGTTGGATTTTAGTGGGGTGGCTATGTTTTATTCGTGTGGGGTTGGGTTGTTCTTGGTGGGTGGATGGGGGTTGTTGTTAACTTTGTTTGTGGTTCTAGAGCTTGTGCGGGGGTTGTCTCGGGGGGCTATTCGGGCTGTCTAGGGTTGTGTCAGAAAGTAGTTTAGTCTAAAATGCCAGCTTTGGGAGTTGGTGATGGAGGTTTAATTCCTTTCTTTCTGAGGTTGTGGGGGGGTGTGTAATTTGGTTGCATGAATAATATAGGGATATATAGTTAATTATTTGTTTGTTTTGATGAAAATTACACGATAAAAAATGAAGTGAATAAATTTTGGGGGTGAAATGATGGGTTTAGGTATAAGTCTCAGCAAAGTGAGAATAAAATAGTTATGTCCGGTGACCATTGCATTATTCAATGGCTTAAGAGGTAAAAAGCGCGGGTTTCATGAATGAGGCTAAAGTGCATCAGTGTCAAGTTTGCGACGACCTTATCCTTCAACCATGACACTATGGGCTTACAGGTGGTCGGCAGGTAGCTCGCCGGTAATGTGATGTTCACGTCAAGAGGAAGATATCTCCTGCTACGCACTGGAAGGGCATATTGAAGACGCCCCCAGAAGAAGAGAAGAGAAAGAGAAAGGAAATGTCGCGATAACGAGAGGAAATGAGGAGCGTCCATCCCCAGCACTTGTATCTGTGAAGAGCAAGTAGAGAGGGCGAGGCAGTTTATGGTCCTGAAGTTACCACGGGTGGCGCAAAAGAGCAAGTAGGGCCTCGAGGGTAAGAGGGAAAGTATGGGCTCAAGACAAGGGACGTGGGTATAACTGACGTTGAGTAGCTCGGTTCTCGTGAGGAGCACGGTTAATAGATAACCAGGTTCTCTGGCTTGTGAGCGCTTGAAAGCTGTTGGTCGAGAGGCTTGCTTTAGGAGGTGGGCGAATTGTATGACCTCGTGAATTCAAAGGTGCGCTGGGACATTCCCTCGTATCCGGGGCTGGTTGTTAGGTACGTTGTAGAGACTGTCGATCTCGGGTGACGCTTGTAGTGTGATGTTGGTCGGGTTAGCTGGGTGTGATGGTACCTGAAGCAAAAATGGGGGGGTGGTGTGACTGCTCGCACATTATCTATTTGGAGAAAATGTTGGGCGGGGGTTGGAGGTGAGGTTGGTCTTTGGGTGGAATATCCTACATTAATGTAGTGCCTGATGGGGATAATAAATTAATGTGGCGCAATACATACCTTAAGTAATATGAAAAAGCCGCGGGGGGGGTAAGGGGGGGGGGGGCCTTTTCTTTAATTTTTTTCCGGCGCGGCCGAAAATTTTTGGAGGGGCCCTTTTCTTTAATTCTTTCCGGCGCGGCCGAAAATTTTTGGAGGGGCCCTTTTCTTTAATTCTTTCCGGCGCGGCCGAAAATTTTTGGAGGGGCCCTTTTCTTTAATTCTTTCCGGCGCGGCCGAAAATTTTTGGAGGGGCCCTTTTCTTTAATTCTTTCCGGCGCGGCCGAAAATTTTTGGAGGGGGGGGGGGGAAACTCTAAGAAGAGGTTGAGTCTTCAATCTTTGGCTTACAAGACCAATGTTTTAATAAACTATTAGAGTATTAGAGTTTGAGTATTTTGTTTTCTACGATGGAAACAATTGGGAAGAGGACTAGAATGATAGTGAAGTAGGTAAATGAGGCTAGTTGGCCAATGATGATGAATGGGTGTTCAACTGGCTGGCTGCCTACTCAGGTTAGTACTAGAAGGTTTGCTACTAGTGTTCAAAACAGAATTTGTGACAGTGGGCGGAATGTTATTGAACGTAGTTTGGATGTGTGCAGGAGGGGCATGAGAAATAGTACTAGGACGGAGGCGGCTAGGGCCAGGACTCCTCCTAGTTTGTTTGGGATGGATCGTAGGATGGCGTAGGCGAATAGGAAGTATCATTCGGGTTTGATGTGAGGGGGTGTGGCTAGTGGGTTGGCTGGTGTGAAGTTTTCTGGGTCTCCTAGCAGGTTGGGTAAGAATAGAGCTAGGCTGGCGAGGGGGATAAATATTAGTGCGAACCCTACGATGTCTTTTGTGGAGTAGTAGGGGTGGAATGGGATTTTGTCGCAGTCTGATGGGATACCTAGTGGATTGTTTGATCCGGTTTCGTGTAGGAGGGTGAGGTGGACTAGTGTTAATCCTACAATGACGAATGGTAGTAGGAAGTGGATAGCGAAGAATCGAGTGAGTGTGGGGTTGTCTACTGAGAATCCGCCTCATGCTCATTCAACTAGTGTTTGTCCGATGTAGGGGATGGCTGAGAATAGGTTCGTGATGACTGTGGCTCCTCAGAATGATATTTGTCCTCATGGCAGGACGTATCCTACGAAGGCTGTTGCTATGAGGGTGAGTAGGAGGATGACCCCTACGTTTCAGGTTTCTTTGTTTAAGTATGAGCCGTAGTAGAAGCCTCGGCCGATGTGAAGGTAGATGCAGATGAAGAAGAATGAAGCTCCGTTTGCGTGGAGGTTTCGGATTAGTCAGCCGAATTGGACGTCTCGGCATATGTGGGTGACGGAGGAGAAGGCTAGGGAGGTGTCTGCTGTGTAGTGTATGGCTAGCAGTAGTCCTGTGACGATTTGTGTGGCTAGGCAAACACCCAGTAGGGATCCAAAGTTTCATCATGATGAGATATTTGATGGTGTTGGTAGGTCAATTAGGGCGTCGTTGATGACTTTTAGTAGGGGGTGGTTTTTACGAAGATTTGGGGCCATTAAGTTTTCTGTATGTGGAAATAATGATGATTAGGATGGATAGGGCAAAGGACCCTAGGTAGGCTTTGATTAGGCCTTGGTGGAATGTGGTAGCGGTTTTGGATGTTGTTGACTGCATATTGGCTAGGCCTTCTGGGCCTAATAGCTTGTATCAGGAAAGGTCTATGAGGTGTGAGGCGATGTTTTGTCCTCCTGATAATAGGTTTGTTACGCTTGATCGGTGGGTTAGTAGGTTGAAATAGCCTAGGGAGATTGAGAAGTTGTAGAATGGGTTTTGTTTGGTCAGGATTAGGGTTTGGGCTATTTTTGATAGTTCGAGTGCTAGGGCGATTCCTAGGGCTGTTACTACTAGGGCCGTTATTTTGATTGATGTGGGTATGGTTGTGGGTGGTGTTTTTGTTGGTAGGATGTATGAGGTAATGATTAAACCAGCTGTGATGCTTCCTAGTGCTAGTCGGGTGATTGGGCGGATTACTGCAGGGTTGTTTTCGTTTATTGAGGTTAGGGGAGGGATTCGGGTGAAGCCGCTTTGGACTAGAACGGTCATGCGGATTGTATAGACCGCGGTGAATGATGTGGCTAGCAGGGTTAGGAGCAGGGCTCATGAGTTTAGGTATGAGGTGTTTAGGTTTTCGATGATTTGGTCCTTTGAGTAAAATCCTGCTAGGAATGGGGTTCCTATTAGTGCTAGGTTACCGATAGTGAGACATGAGGTGGTTGTTGGGAGCATTTTTTGGAGGCCTCCTATTTTTCGGATGTCTTGTTCTCCGTTGAGGCTGTGGATGATGGAGCCTGAGCAGAGGAATAGCATGGCCTTGAAGAATGCGTGGGTTGAGATGTGTAGGAAGGCTAGTTGTGGAAGGTTTAATCCAATAGTGACTATTATTAGGCCTAGCTGACTTGAGGTGGAGAAGGCGATAATTTTTTTGATGTCGTTCTGTGTGAGGGCACATGTGGCTGCAAATAGGGTGGAGAGGGCTCCCAGGCAAAGGCAGAGAGAGAGGGCTGTTTGGTTGTTGTGGAATAGTGGGTGGGTTCGGATTAGTAGGAAGATTCCGGCCACTACTATAGTGCTTGAGTGTAGTAAGGCTGAGACTGGGGTTGGGCCTTCTATTGCGGATGGGAGTCATGGGTGTAATCCAAATTGAGCGGATTTGCCTGTTGCTGCCAGGATCAGCCCTAGGAGGGGTAAGGTTGGGGTCTGTGAAGTGGAGGGGAATTGTTGGAGTTCTCAGGTGTTTATGGTATAGGCTAGTCATGCTATGCAAAGGATGAGGCCAATGTCTCCGATTCGGTTGTAAAGCACTGCTTGTAGGGCGGCGGTGTTGGCTTCTGCTCGTCCGTGTCATCAGCTGATCAGGAGGAAGGATATGATCCCTACTCCTTCTCATCCAATGAACAGGACAAATAGGTTATTGGCGATGATTAGGATTAGCATGGTAATTAGGAACAGTAGGAGGAAGGTGAAGAATTTTGTGATGTGTGGGTCTGAGGCCATGTATCATGTTGCGAATTGCAGGATTGACCATGACACGAATAGGGCAATTGGGAAGAATGTAAGGGAGTAAAAGTCTAGTTTAAGGCTGATTGGGATTTTGAAGTTTATGATGAATTTTCATTCTCATGAGGAGACCAGGCCTTCCATACCTGAGTGGATGTGGATTGTTATTGGGACTAAGCTGATTAGAAATGAGGCTTTGACTGTTTGTGTGATGGTGTTGGGAGTGTTTTTGAGGCTGTCTGATAATAGTGGGAAAATGATTGGAGTAGTTAGGGTTGTTAGGGTTAATAGTGTGAATGTGTTTAGGGTTAGTGGTAGGTCCATTACTTTCACTTGGATTTGCACCAAGATACGTGGTTCCTAAGACCATTGGATTGCTATTATCCTTTGAAAGTAAGGGGGCTGAGGTTTTAGACTCAGATGCAAGAATTAGCAGTTCTTGTTGGTTAAACCTCCCCTCGGCAGGTAAGAAGGTTTTAACTTCTATCTTTAGAGTCACGGTCTAATGTTTGGGTTGAAACTATACTTGCATACTGGGATGCCGGAGATTAGCTCTGGCTTTAAGATGAGGAGGGCTATTGGGATTATGTGTAGGGCTATAAGAAGATGCTCTCGTGTGGAGGAGTTTTGGATTGATGTGATGTGGGATGGGAGTGCTCCTCGTTGTGTCATTGTTAGTATGTATAGGGTGTATGAGGCAGTTAGGAGGATTGCAATGCCTGTTAGGATGATTGTTAGGGAGGATCAGTTGAACAGGGCGATTACAATGGTTAGTTCTGCTATAAGGTTAGTTGTGGGGGGTAGTGCCATGTTTGTTAGGTTGGCTAAAAGTCATCAGATGGCTATTAATGGGAGTAGGGGCTGGATGCCTCGTGTTAGTAGTAGAATTCGGCTGTGGGTGCGTTCGTAGTTTGTGTTGGCTAGGCAGAATAGTATGGATGAGGTTAGTCCGTGTGAAATTATTAGGATCATTGCTCCTGAGAATGCTCATTGGGTTTGGATTATAGTTGCGGCGATGACAAGGCCTATGTGGCTTACTGATGAGTAAGCGATTAGTGACTTTAGGTCGATTTGTCGTAGGCAGATGGCACTAGTTATGAGCGCTCCCCATAGAGAGAGGGTGATGAATGGGTAGTGCAGGTTGTTTAGGGATGGGTTTACTAGGATAGTGACTCGTATGATGCCGTAGCCTCCCAGTTTTAAGAGCAGGGCTGCGAGAAGCATTGAGCCGGCAATTGGGGCCTCTACATGAGCTTTAGGCAGTCATAGGTGTAGTCCGTATAGTGGAGCTTTGACCATGAATGCTACGAGAAGGGCTAAGCTGGCTGCTAGGCCCGTTCAGGAGTGTGTGATGGTTGGGTGGGATAGTTTAAGTATTGGGAAGTATAATGTGCCAGTTTGGTTGTGTAGGTGCAGGATGGCGATTAGTAGGGGGAGTGAGCTGGCAAGCGTGTAGAACAGTAGGTAGATTCCGGCTTTAAGTCGTTCTGGTTGGTTTCCTCATCGGGTGATGAGGATTAATGTGGGGATTAGGGTTGCTTCAAAAGCAATGTAGAATAGTATGAGTTCCGAGGCTGAGAAGGCTGATAGGATGAATAGTTGAGCTAGAATGATTGTTGTGATGAAGATTCGTTTGCGGTTGGTTGGTTCTTGTTCTAGATGGTTTTGACTTGCCATTAGCATCAGAGGCAGGAGTCAACATGATAGGACTAGTAGTGGTGAAGAGATTTGGTCGATAGCAGTCCAGTGAGATAGGTTTTTGTTTGGGTAGTATGTTGGGGTGAATAGCTGTAGGCTAATGGCGGCAATTAATATGCTGTGTGTTGTGGTATTAGCCCAAAGGTACTTGCTGGGTGAGGATATGGTCATGGGAAGGAGTATAATAGTTGGTATGATGATTTTTAGCATTTTAGGAGGTTAAAGTTGTGGAGGTGGTCTGAACCGTGGGTGCGTGTTGAGGCTACTAGTAGGGCGAGCCCCGTTCCTGCTTCGCAGGCTGAGAATGTTAGTATAAGTATTGGTAGTATGGTGGCGGATGTTATTTGTGTTTGGATGGGTCATATTGACAGGGCTACATATATAGACAATATCATGCCCTCTAAGCATAGTAAGGCTGAGATTAGGTGGGTTCGGTGGAAGGCTAGGCCTAAGGCGCTTAGGGAGAAGGCTGAGTAGAAGCTTAGGTGTAGGAGGGTCATTAAGAAAGTTATAGGGTTGTGGCTATAATCTGTTGAGTCGAAATCAACTGTCTTGGTTAGACTAACTTTCTGTTATTCGGCCCATTCTAGCCCTCCTTGGGTTCATTCGTACACTAGACCTAGGGTGAGGAGTAGGATAAGGACTGAGGCTCATGTTAGTGTAGTGGTTGGGGCTTGGAGTTGGGTGGCTCATGGAAGAGGTAGGAGTAGGGCAATTTCTAGGTCGAACAGTAGGAATAGGATTGCTACTAGGAAGAATCGAATGGAGAATGGTAGTCGAGCGGATCCTAATGGGTCAAAGCCGCATTCGTATGGGGATAGTTTTTCTGAGTCTGGGTTCGTTTGGGCCAGTCATAGGTTTAGTATGGTTAGGGCGATGCTTAGGGTTATGGATAGGGTGATTATAAATGTGATTATGTTTATTGCTCTTCTCTGGGTTTGAACCAGATTTTAAGGATTGGAAGTCGATTGTAATTAGTATACTAGAAGAGCAGGATCCTCATCAGTAAATAGAGATATATAGGAATAGTCATACGACGTCTACAAAGTGTCAGTATCAGGCTGCTGCTTCGAAACCAAAGTGATGGTTTGGTGTAAAGTGGAATTTAATGAGGCGTAGGAGGCAGATTAGGAGGAATGTGGAGCCAATGATTACGTGTAGGCCGTGAAATCCAGTGGCTACGAAGAAGGTAGACCCGTATACTCCGTCTGCGATGGAGAAGGGAGCTTCGTAGTATTCTATGGCTTGTAGTGCGGTAAAGTAGAATCCTAGGAGGACAGTTAAGGTGAGAGCATAGATTGCTTGTTTTCGGCGGGCCTCTATGATAGCGTGATGGGCTCATGTGACGGTGATTCCTGAAGCTAGTAGGATGGCAGTGTTTAGTAGCGGTACTTCTATGGGGTTCAAGGGTTTGATTCCTGCTGGTGGTCATTGTCCTCCTAGTTCTGGGGTTGGGGCTAGGCTTGAGTGGAAGAAGGCTCAGAAGAAGCCTAGGAAGAAGAAAGCTTCTGATGTGATGAACAGGACTATGCCGTATCGTAGCCCTTTTTGGACGGTGGGAGTGTGGTGACCTTGGAATGTGCTTTCGCGTACAATGTCTCGTCATCATTGGAATATGACTAGGGTGGTTGATAATAGGCCAATGGCAAGTAGTTGTGGGGAGTGGTAGTGGAATCATATGGTTAGGCCGGACGTGGTTAGTAGGGCGGCGGCTGCTCCGAAGATGGGTCATGGGCTTGGATCTACTATGTGGTAGGAGTGTGCTTGGTGTGCCATTGTGTTAGATGTTTTCTTGGAGGTAGAGGCTGAGTAGGAGGACAAAGACGTAGGCCTGGATCATGGCTACGGCTACTTCCAGGATGGTTAGTAGCAGCAGGATTAGGAATGTTAGTAGGGAGACCATAGGTATGGTCGATAGTAAGGCGATCGTGGCGGTAGAAATAAGTTGGATTAAAAGGTGTCCTGCTGTGAGGTTGGCTGTTAGTCGTACTCCTAGCGCAATAGGACGAATTAGAAGGCTTGTTGTTTCAATTAAGACCAGTGCTGGGATCAGCGGTGTTGGAGTGCCTTCTGGTAGCAGGTGCCCTAGGGTAGTTGAAGGTTGGTTGCGTAACCCTGTGAGGAGGGTGGCTAGTCATAGTGGGAAGGCTAGGGCTAGGCTCATGGATAGTTGGGTGGTTGGAGTGAATGTGTAGGGCAATAGGCCTAGAAGGTTGATTAGTAGGAGGAATACCATTAATGAGGTTAGGATTAGGGCTCATTTGTGTCCTTTTTTGTTCAGTGGTATTATTAGTTGCTTTGTGATGAGGTTGACCGCTCATAGTTGTAGGGTGGATAGACGGCTCGTCACCCAGCGGTTGTTTTGTGACGGTAGTAGTAGGGCTGGGAAAGTGATTGAGATGAGGATTAGTGGAATGCCCAGTAGGGATGGACTTGAGAATTGGTCGAAGAAACTTAGGTTCATGGTCAAGTTCATGGGGTAGTAGGGGTGGTGGTAGTGGTCTTGTTGAGTGGTGGGTTTGGGGATGTTATGGATAGGATTTTAGGTTGGATGATTATTGAAAATGTTAGTCATGAGGTTAGTATGATAAAAAATCATGGATTTGGGTTGAGTTGTGGCATGTCATTAAGGAGGGTTAGCGTCCCTCTTTCTCTAGCTTAAAAGGCTAACGCTGTTTCATAGCTTCTTAATGATTAGGAAGATAGTAGAGAAGATCAGTTTTCGAAGTTGTCAAGTGGTGTGGACTCTACTACGATTGGTATGAAGCTGTGGTTTGCTCCGCAGATCTCTGAGCATTGTCCGTAGAATACTCCTGGTCGGTTTGCTAGGAAGGAAGTTTGGTTTAGTCGTCCTGGGA
>NW_026961015.1:0-22500 GCF_021018805.1 Prinia subflava | reverse complement strand
AACCAGATTTTAAGGATTGGAAGTCGATTGTAATTAGTATACTAGAAGAGCAGGATCCTCATCAGTAAATAGAGATATATAGGAATAGTCATACGACGTCTACAAAGTGTCAGTATCAGGCTGCTGCTTCGAAACCAAAGTGATGGTTTGGTGTAAAGTGGAATTTAATGAGGCGTAGGAGGCAGATTAGGAGGAATGTGGAGCCAATGATTACGTGTAGGCCGTGAAATCCAGTGGCTACGAAGAAGGTAGACCCGTATACTCCGTCTGCGATGGAGAAGGGAGCTTCGTAGTATTCTATGGCTTGTAGTGCGGTAAAGTAGAATCCTAGGAGGACAGTTAAGGTGAGAGCATAGATTGCTTGTTTTCGGCGGGCCTCTATGATAGCGTGATGGGCTCATGTGACGGTGATTCCTGAAGCTAGTAGGATGGCAGTGTTTAGTAGCGGTACTTCTATGGGGTTCAAGGGTTTGATTCCTGCTGGTGGTCATTGTCCTCCTAGTTCTGGGGTTGGGGCTAGGCTTGAGTGGAAGAAGGCTCAGAAGAAGCCTAGGAAGAAGAAAGCTTCTGATGTGATGAACAGGACTATGCCGTATCGTAGCCCTTTTTGGACGGTGGGAGTGTGGTGACCTTGGAATGTGCTTTCGCGTACAATGTCTCGTCATCATTGGAATATGACTAGGGTGGTTGATAATAGGCCAATGGCAAGTAGTTGTGGGGAGTGGTAGTGGAATCATATGGTTAGGCCGGACGTGGTTAGTAGGGCGGCGGCTGCTCCGAAGATGGGTCATGGGCTTGGATCTACTATGTGGTAGGAGTGTGCTTGGTGTGCCATTGTGTTAGATGTTTTCTTGGAGGTAGAGGCTGAGTAGGAGGACAAAGACGTAGGCCTGGATCATGGCTACGGCTACTTCCAGGATGGTTAGTAGCAGCAGGATTAGGAATGTTAGTAGGGAGACCATAGGTATGGTCGATAGTAAGGCGATCGTGGCGGTAGAAATAAGTTGGATTAAAAGGTGTCCTGCTGTGAGGTTGGCTGTTAGTCGTACTCCTAGCGCAATAGGACGAATTAGAAGGCTTGTTGTTTCAATTAAGACCAGTGCTGGGATCAGCGGTGTTGGAGTGCCTTCTGGTAGCAGGTGCCCTAGGGTAGTTGAAGGTTGGTTGCGTAACCCTGTGAGGAGGGTGGCTAGTCATAGTGGGAAGGCTAGGGCTAGGCTCATGGATAGTTGGGTGGTTGGAGTGAATGTGTAGGGCAATAGGCCTAGAAGGTTGATTAGTAGGAGGAATACCATTAATGAGGTTAGGATTAGGGCTCATTTGTGTCCTTTTTTGTTCAGTGGTATTATTAGTTGCTTTGTGATGAGGTTGACCGCTCATAGTTGTAGGGTGGATAGACGGCTCGTCACCCAGCGGTTGTTTTGTGACGGTAGTAGTAGGGCTGGGAAAGTGATTGAGATGAGGATTAGTGGAATGCCCAGTAGGGATGGACTTGAGAATTGGTCGAAGAAACTTAGGTTCATGGTCAAGTTCATGGGGTAGTAGGGGTGGTGGTAGTGGTCTTGTTGAGTGGTGGGTTTGGGGATGTTATGGATAGGATTTTAGGTTGGATGATTATTGAAAATGTTAGTCATGAGGTTAGTATGATAAAAAATCATGGATTTGGGTTGAGTTGTGGCATGTCATTAAGGAGGGTTAGCGTCCCTCTTTCTCTAGCTTAAAAGGCTAACGCTGTTTCATAGCTTCTTAATGATTAGGAAGATAGTAGAGAAGATCAGTTTTCGAAGTTGTCAAGTGGTGTGGACTCTACTACGATTGGTATGAAGCTGTGGTTTGCTCCGCAGATCTCTGAGCATTGTCCGTAGAATACTCCTGGTCGGTTTGCTAGGAAGGAAGTTTGGTTTAGTCGTCCTGGGATTGCATCCGTTTTGACGCCTAGGCTTGGTACAGCTCATGAGTGCAGGACGTCGTCAGCGGTGACAATAACTCGGATGGTAGAGTTTATTGGGACGATAACACGGTGGTCTACTTCTAGAAGTCGAAAGTGTCCTAGTGGGAGCTCTGATGTTGGTGTTATGTAGGAGTCGAATGTTAGGTCTTTGAAGTCGGTGTACTCGTAGGATCAGTACCATTGGTGTCCAATGGCTTTTAGAGTGAGGTCTGGTTGGTTGACTTCATCCATCATGTATAGGATGCGCAGGGATGGCAGGGCTAGGGTGATTAGTACTATGGCTGGTAGGATTGTTCATACTAGTTCGATCGCCTGTGCATCAACTGTATTTGATGAGAGTTTACCTGTTAGTATTAGAGTCAGTAGATAGAGGACCAAGCTGCAGATGGCTAGGGCCACTATTATGGCGTGGTCGTGGAATTGTATCAGTTCTTCTATAATTGGTGATGAGGCGTCTTGGAAATTAAGTTGTGAGTGGTTGGCCATATTTTGAGGCGCACAGGGTTTTCACCTGCAATATAGCCTTGACAAGGCTATGTAATCGTTTTACTAGCGTCTCTATGAGAAAGAAGCATAAGTGGTTTTATGCGGTTGGCTTGAAACCAACATATGAGGGTTCGAGTCCTTCCTTTCTTGTACTTGGACAAAGGCTGGTTCTTCAAAGGTGTGGAATGGGGGTGGGCAACCGTAGATTCATTCGATATTTGTGCTTGTAAGTTCTGGTTGGAAAGCTTTGCGTTTGGATGCGAAGGCTTCTCAGATGATGAATACTAGCATGATTACGGCTGTTATAGAGATTAGGGAACCTACTGATGAGATGGTGTTTCATAGTGTGTAGGCGTCTGGGTAGTCTGAGTATCGACGTGGCATGCCAGCTAGGCCAAGGAAGTGTTGTGGGAAGAAGGTGAGGTTAACGCCTACAAATATTACTCCGAAGTGGATTTTGGCTCATGTGGAATGTAGAGTGTACCCGGTGAATAGTGGGAATCAGTGTGTGAATCCGGCTAGAATTGCGAATACTGCTCCTATTGATAGTACATAGTGGAAGTGAGCTACTACATAGTAGGTATCGTGCAGAGCAATGTCTAGTGAAGAGTTTGCTAAAACGATCCCTGTTAGGCCCCCGATGGTGAATAGGAAGATGAATCCTAGGGCCCATAGTATGGGTGGGTCTCATTTGATAATGCCTCCGTGGAGTGTTGCTAGTCAGCTGAATACTTTAATGCCAGTTGGGATGGCGATGATTATAGTGGCTGATGTGAAGTATGCTCGGGTGTCTACGTCCATGCCTACTGTGAATATATGGTGGGCCCAAACGATAAATCCTAGGAACCCGATGGAAAGTATAGCTCATACCATTCCTATATAACCGAAAGGTTCTTTTTTTCCTGAGTAGTAGGTTACGACGTGGGAGATGATTCCGAATCCTGGTAGAATGAGGATGTAGACTTCAGGGTGTCCGAAGAATCAGAATAGGTGTTGATAAAGTACTGGGTCTCCTCCTCCTGCCGGGTCAAAGAAAGTGGTATTTAGGTTGCGGTCGGTTAGTAGTATAGTGATTCCGGCAGCGAGTACAGGGAGGGAGAGAAGCAGTAGGACTGCTGTGATAAGTACTGATCAGACAAATAGGGGGGTTTGGTATTGGGAGAGGGCTGGTGGTTTTATGTTAATTGCTGTGGTGATAAAGTTGATTGCGCCCAGAATTGATGAGATTCCAGCTAGGTGAAGGGAGAAGATGGCTAGGTCAACTGAAGCTCCAGCATGGGCTAAGTTGCCGGCTAATGGGGGGTACACTGTTCAGCCCGTACCTGCTCCTGCCTCGACTGTGGAGGAAGCCAGGAGAAGGAGGAAAGAGGGTGGTAGAAGTCAGAAGCTTATGTTGTTCATTCGTGGGAATGCTATGTCTGGGGCCCCAATTATTAGGGGGACTAGTCAGTTGCCGAAGCCCCCGATCATAATTGGTATAACTATAAAGAAGATTATTACGAAAGCATGTGCTGTAACGATCACGTTGTAGATTTGGTCGTCTCCGAGCAGGGCTCCTGGTTGGCCTAGTTCTGCTCGGATGAGAAGGCTTAGTGAGGTGCCCACTATTCCGGCCCATGCGCCGAAAATTAGGTATAGGGTACCGATATCTTTGTGGTTGGTTGAGAATAATCATCGGTTAATGAATGTCACAGGTAAGATGGCTGAGTGTATAAGCGTTAGGCTGTAGTCCTTTTTACAGAGGTTCAATTCCTCTTCTTATCGGCTTTGTGGTGAAATTCACGGCGGGTTGCAAACTCGCAGATGCGTATTGATTGCGCCGAAGTCTTAGGTAGAAGCCTGTTGGTTAGGGCATGTAGCTGTTAACTATATTGTTGTGGGATCGAAGCCCATCTACCTAGTTGGGTTGTAAGGTCCTAGCTTAATTAAAGTACCTGGGTTGCATTCAGGAGATGTGGGGTAGCATCCTGCGGATCTTAGCAGAAACTAAGAGGGTTTAACTCTTGTTTAAGGCTTTGAAGGCCTTCGGTTTAAGTGATCCTAAGTTTCTTAAATAATAGTGGTGATTAGTGGTGAAACCGGTAGGAGTGCAGTTGATATGGTGATTAGGATGGCAATTAAGGTGCTGGTTGGTTTGTTAGTATGTCATTGTTTAATGTGGTTGGTGGTGTGTGGGGGTAGTGTGATTGTTGCACAGTATGCTAGGCGAAGATAGAAGAATAGGCTTAGGAGTGATAGGAGGGAGATTGAAGTTGCTATTGGGATTATGTCTTGTTTAGTTAGCTCTTGGATGATAAGTCATTTTGGGAGGAAACCTGTTAATGGGGGCAGTCCTGCTATAGAGAGTATTGTTAGTAGTAGTATGGCGTTTAGTGCTGGTACCTTTGTCCATGCAGTTATTAGGGTTGATAGTTTTGAGACTTTAATTGTGTTTAAAGTTAGGAATACTGCTATTGTTATTAGTGTGTAGAGGTAAAAATTAAGTAAGGTTAGTTTAGGGTTGTACGAGATAATGATTGTTATCCATCCTAGATGGGAGATGGAGGAGAAGGCTAGGATTTTTCGGATTTGTGTTTGGTTTAGTCCTATTCATCCTCCCAGAGCGGCAGATATGATTGCTATGCAGGCTAGCAGAGTAGGGTTTAGTGAGGGTGATGTTATGAATAGCAGTGAGATAGGGGGTAATTTTATCATTGTTGATAGGAGGAGGCCTGTGGTAAGTGGGGACCCTTGGAGGACTTCTGGGAATCAGAAATGAAATGGGACTAGTCCTAGTTTTATTGCTAGGGCGGAGGTTAGGATGAGGCACGATATTGGATGGGTTAGTTGGGTGATGTCCCATTGTCCGGTGTGCCATGCATTGGTTATGCTGGAAAATAAGACTAGTGCGGAGGCAGTTGCTTGGGTAAGGAAGTACTTGGTTGCGGCTTCAATGGCTCGTGGATGGTGGGATTTTGAGATCAGTGGCAGGATTGCTAGGGTGTTGATTTCAAGGCCGGCCCAGGCTATTATTCAGTGGTTGCTCGAGATTGTGATGGCAGTCCCTATAAACAGGCTGATTGCGAAAATTAATTTTGCTTGTGGGTTCATTAGTAGGGGAAGGGGTTAAACCATCATTTTCGGGGTATGGGCCCGATAGCTTTGTTAGCTGACCCTACTAGAAAGTAATATAATGGGAGTATGGAGGGTTTTGATCCCTTTAGTGCAGGTTCGATTCCTGTTTTTCTAAGTTAGGAAATGAGAGGGCTGGTATACCTCTATGTTCACTTTATCATAGTGACCCTTTGGGACGTTCAGGCACATTTCCTTTTATGGTTCTTAGGTAGGGGGGAAGTCCAGCGTAACAGATTGATATGCTGGTGTGTCACAAGCATATCGCCAGTGTGAGTGGGAGGAAGTTTTTTCATAGAAGGTGTATTAGCTGGTCGTATCGGAAGCGCGGATATGAAGCACGGACTCATAGGAAACCAGCAGATAGTAGGAGGACTTTTGTGGCTAGAATCACAGGGAATAGTTCTTGCGGAGGGTTTAGGAAGCTTGGGTTGAAGAATAAGATGGTAGTTAGTGTGTTTATTAGCATGATGTTGGCGTATTCGGCTAGGAAGAATAAAGCGAATGGTCCTGCTGCATATTCCACGTTGAAGCCAGAGACTAGTTCTGACTCCCCCTCTGTAAGGTCAAATGGGGCTCGGTTTGTCTCGGCTAGTGTGGATACGTATCATATTATGGCTAGTGGCCAGCATGAGAAGATAAGGTACAGGGGTTCTTGGGTGGTTGCGAGAGTGCTTAGGTTGTAATTTCCGCTGAGTAGGATGATGGAGAGTAGGATAATTGCTAGGGTGACTTCATACGAGATGGTTTGGGCTACTGCTCGTAGTGCTCCAATTAGGGCATATTTTGAGTTGGAGGCTCATCCTGATCATAGAATAGAGTATACGGCTAGGCTAGATATGGCTAGGAGAAAGAGTAGGCCTAGGTTGAGGTCTGCGAGAGAGAATGGTAGTGGGAGTGGGGTTCAAATTGAAATCGCTAGGAGAAGGGCTAGTATTGGAGTTGTGGTGAATAGGATTGGGGAAGATGTTGATGGGCGGATCGGTTCTTTGATGAATAGTTTCACCCCGTCTGCCAAGGGTTGTAGTAGTCCGAATGGGCCTACGACATTTGGGCCCTTTCGTCCTTGCATGTAACTTAGGATTTTACGTTCTACTAGTGTGAGGAAGGCTACTGCAATTAGAATGGGGAGGGCATAGGAAGTGGCTATGATTAGGCTGGTTAGAAGTGGGTAGTTGGTCATATGGGGGTTGGTAAGCTAGGGAGAGGATTTGAACCTCTGAGTTAAAGGACTTAAGCCTTTTGCATTTGCCGAGCTCTGCCACGCTAGCTTGTCCTTTTCTAGGACGTGGGTGGGTGTGATAGCTTTTCGTAATTTAGTTGGTTTCATTACTTAAGGCGGGGGCTTGCTTGTGGTATTGGCCCCACTTTTCCTATCCTTTCGTACTGGGAAGAGTTGTTCATAGATAGAAACCGACCTGGATTACTCCGGTCTGAACTCAGATCACGTAGGACTGTTAATCGTTGAACAAACGAACCCTTAGTAGCGGCTGCACCACTAGGATGTCCTGATCCAACATCGAGGTCGTAAACCTCCCCGTCGATATGGACTCTCGGAGGAGATTGCGCTGTTATCCCTGGGGTAGCTTGGTCCATTGATCAATTATATTGGATCTGGTGGCTATTAGCACTTTGAGTAGTGGCTCTTAGTCTGGAGGTGTTGTCCCATGTTTGGAGGTTTTGTTTTGCTCCAAGGTCGCCCCAACCGAAAAAATGCAGACCATCGTCCCAATGGATAAGTAAGCCCGGGGTGGGGGTGTATGTATTTTGGGGTGGTTGCTGTTTTTAAAGTTCCACAGGGTCTTCTCGTCTTATGGGTTTATCCCTGCTTTTGCACAGGGAGATCAATTTCACCGATTGCCTGTAAGAGACAGTTAAGACCTCGTTTAGCCATTCATACGGGTCCCGATTTATGGGACAATTGATTGCGCTACCTTTGCACGGTTAGGATACCGCGGCCGTTGAACATAGTCACCGGGCAGGCATCACCTTCAATACTTGTCTGTGGGTTGGCTGAAGGCTATGTTTTTGGTAAACAGTCGGGCCTTGACGGGTTTGCCTAGTTCCTTTTACAGGTTTTAATCTTTCTTAATGGACGCTCCTATGTCGGGTTAACAAAGTGTTTAATACTCTGCTTGTTTGATTTGTCGTATATTGGTGGCTTGTTAATAATGTACTGATGTAAGCTTGCGTCTAAGAGGGAGGACCCTGGTTACTCATTCTAGCATTAATTCTCCTATTGTTCTATAGGTTAGCCCGTTAGTGGGGAGGGAGTCACGTGGTTTTTATATTTTTAAGGTGCAGAGCTTTAACGCACTCTTTGTTGATGGCTGCTTAAAGGCCCACAGTAGGTTTTGCAGGTTTGTTGTTTATCCGCTCGTGGAGATTGTATTCTTTTTTAAAGGAGCTGTACCTCCTTTAAATAGCCCTTAATTCGCTTCATTGGGGTTTGTAGGTTCCTTGGAGAAGAATTAAGAGTGAACTAAGATTCATTTCACAGGCAACCAGCTATCACCCAGCTCGATTGGCTTTTCACCTCTACTAGCAAGTCATCCCACTCTTTTGCAACAGAGACGGGTTCGCTCATAATAGCTGCTCGCAAGTAGCTCGCTTGGGTTTCGGGGTGGCAAACTTAAATTCATTTTGCTTGGTTTTTCTTGCTAGACCATGATGCAAAAGGTACAAGGGTTGATCTTTGCTGTTTTTAGCTTAGTTTTCATTGCTATTTCATCTTTCCCTTACGGTACGTGGTCTCTATCGCTCCAATGGTGTCTTTTCTATCGCCTATACTGGGACTAATAAATGCTTTAGTTGGGTGTTGGAAGTAGCTTTGTTATTCCGGGTCATGTAGGTTGGGCTAGAGTTTGGCATTCAAGACGATCTGATGTTAGCAGATATCTCTCAGGTGTAAGCTGAGTGCTTTAATTTAAGGCTACGTCTTGGTGTTCTAAGTGCACCTTCCGGTACACTTACCTTGTTACGACTTACCTCCTCTTTGGCTGATCAACTTATTAATTTATGGGGGGGGGGGTCGCTTTTGAGGAGGGTGACGGGCGGTATGTACGTGTCCCAGAGCCGGCTTAAAGAGGGCTCGATTGTCTCTCTTTACTGCTAAATCCGCCTTCCAGGGATAGTTTCATGTCCCTTTGCCGTATGTTCTAGTCTAGAAAATGTAGCCCATTGCTCCCATTCCATAGGCTATACCTTGACCTGTCGTATTAGCGTTGTAGGGCTATTGCGTCCACTGTTGGTCCTTCAGGGTGGGTGGGCTGGCGACGGCGGTATATAGGCTGAACTGTTGCAAGGAATGGTAAGGTGTATCGTGGATCATCGATTATAGAACAGGCTCCTCTAGGTGGGTTTGGGGCACCGCCAAGTCCTTAGAGTTTTAAGCGTTTGTGCTCGTAGTTCTCGGGCGGATGCTCCGGTAAGATCGAGCATCAAGATTTAGGGCCAGGCATAGTGGGGTATCTAATCCCAGTTTGGGCCCTGGCTTTCGTGGGCTTCAATAAATCGTTGTTCTAAGATCTTCTTTAAGTAGGGGCCTTATGGGCATCTTTGGCTTTCTACGGCTCAGCTGCCTTTTAATCTTAGCTACTTGGATAACATGTGACCACTCTTTACGCCGTTAAGTAATGTTGATTTGGGTCTCCTGTATGACCGCGGTGGCTGGCACAGGATTTACCGACCCTTAGCTTGCTATAACTAAGTCAAGTTTGCACTCATTGCTTAATATTAATTACTGCTGAATACCCGTGGGGGTGTGGCAATTGCAAGGCGTTTTGGGCTACGGTGATGGGTGTGCCTGATACCCGCTCCTGTCGACCTAAATTTAGGGTACCCAGGGCATCTACACTGGAGCGCGGATACTTGCATGTATATATTTAGCAACAACCAACAGTAAGGTTAGGACTAAGTCTTTTGTCTTTGGGTGCGTGTGGCTGCCGTCTTGACATCTTCAGTGTCATGCTTTTTGTAAGCTACAAAGACTTAGGTGGGTTTGGTTTGGTGAGTGGTGATGTGTTGTTTTTGTTTGGTTTTTTGTCCAAAAAAAGGCAGGTAAGTTTGGGTTAAGTGTCGTAGTGGTGGGTGTGTAATTTGGTTGCATGAATAATATAGGGATATATAGTTAATTATTTGTTTGTTTTGATGAAAATTACACGATAAAAAATGAAGTGAATAAATTTTGGGGGTGAAATGATGGGTTTAGGTATAAGTCTCAGCAAAGTGAGAATAAAATAGTTATGTCCGGTGACCATTGCATTATTCAATGGCTTAAGAGGTAAAAAGCGCGGGTTTCATGAATGAGGCTAAAGTGCATCAGTGTCAAGTTTGCGACGACCTTATCCTTCAACCATGACACTATGGGCTTACAGGTGGTCGGCAGGTAGCTCGCCGGTAATGTGATGCTCACGTCAAGAGGAAGATATCTCCTGCTACGCACTGGAAGGGCATATTGAAGACGCCCCCAGAAGAAGAGAAGAGAAAGAGAAAGGAAATGTCGCGATAACGAGAGGAAATGAGGAGCGTCCATCCCCAGCACTTGTATCTGTGAAGAGCAAGTAGAGAGGGCGAGGCAGTTTATGGTCCTGAAGTTACCACGGGTGGCGCAAAAGAGCAAGTAGGGCCTCGAGGGTAAGAGGGAAAGTATGGGCTCAAGACAAGGGACGTGGGTATAACTGACGTTGAGTAGCTCGGTTCTCGTGAGGAGCACGGTTAATAGATAACCAGGTTCTCTGGCTTGTGAGCGCTTGAAAGCTGTTGGTCGAGAGGCTTGCTTTAGGAGGTGGGCGAATTGTATGACCTCGTGAATTCAAAGGTGCGCTGGGACATTCCCTCGTATCCGGGGCTGGTTGTTAGGTACGTTGTAGAGACTGTCGATCTCGGGTGACGCTTGTAGTGTGATGTTGGTCGGGTTAGCTGGGTGTGATGGTACCTGAAGCAAAAATGGGGGGGTGGTGTGACTGCTCGCACATTATCTATTTGGAGAAAATGTTGGGCGGGGGTTGGAGGTGAGGTTGGTCTTTGGGTGGAATATCCTACATTAATGTAGTGCCTGATGGGGATAATAAATTAATGTGGCGCAATACATACCTTAAGTAATATGAAAAAGCCGCGGGGGGGGTAAGGGGGGGGGGGGGAATAGTTGGTATGGTGAAAATGAAGTATAAAAAGTGATGTTGGTGGTGATGTTGAATGGAGTAGTTCCTGTAGTTAAAGGATAACGGCAGTTTTTCAGGCTGCAGATCCCAGGTAGAGGCTGGGCGGGAATTATGATGAAGTTTGTTCTGTTTATAGGGCTTTGTTTTGTTCTGGGTGGGCTGGCGGTTGCTTCTAATCCATCCCCTTATTATGGAGTGGTTGGGTTGGTCGTGGCGTCTATTGCTGGCTGTGGTTGGTTGGTTAGTTTGGGTGCTTCTTTCATGTCTTTGGTGCTTGTTATAGTGTATTTGGGGGGGATGTTGGTGGTGTTTGTTTATTCGGTTTCATTGGCGGCGGATCCTTATCCTGAGGCTTGGGTAGATTGGGGGGTTGTTGGGTATGGATTGGGGATTGGGTTAGTTGTTGGAGCTGGTGCTGTTGTGCTAGGTACTTCTGTGGTTTTAGTTGATGGGGGGACGGTTGATAGTGGTGGTTTATTGGTAGGACGGTTGGATTTTAGTGGGGTGGCTATGTTTTATTCGTGTGGGGTTGGGTTGTTCTTGGTGGGTGGATGGGGGTTGTTGTTAACTTTGTTTGTGGTTCTAGAGCTTGTGCGGGGGTTGTCTCGGGGGGCTATTCGGGCTGTCTAGGGTTGTGTCAGAAAGTAGTTTAGTCTAAAATGCCAGCTTTGGGAGTTGGTGATGGAGGTTTAATTCCTTTCTTTCTGAGGTTGTGGGGGGGTGTGTAATTTGGTTGCATGAATAATATAGGGATATATAGTTAATTATTTGTTTGTTTTGATGAAAATTACACGATAAAAAATGAAGTGAATAAATTTTGGGGGTGAAATGATGGGTTTAGGTATAAGTCTCAGCAAAGTGAGAATAAAATAGTTATGTCCGGTGACCATTGCATTATTCAATGGCTTAAGAGGTAAAAAGCGCGGGTTTCATGAATGAGGCTAAAGTGCATCAGTGTCAAGTTTGCGACGACCTTATCCTTCAACCATGACACTATGGGCTTACAGGTGGTCGGCAGGTAGCTCGCCGGTAATGTGATGCTCACGTCAAGAGGAAGATATCTCCTGCTACGCACTGGAAGGGCATATTGAAGACGCCCCCAGAAGAAGAGAAGAGAAAGAGAAAGGAAATGTCGCGATAACGAGAGGAAATGAGGAGCGTCCATCCCCAGCACTTGTATCTGTGAAGAGCAAGTAGAGAGGGCGAGGCAGTTTATGGTCCTGAAGTTACCACGGGTGGCGCAAAAGAGCAAGTAGGGCCTCGAGGGTAAGAGGGAAAGTATGGGCTCAAGACAAGGGACGTGGGTATAACTGACGTTGAGTAGCTCGGTTCTCGTGAGGAGCACGGTTAATAGATAACCAGGTTCTCTGGCTTGTGAGCGCTTGAAAGCTGTTGGTCGAGAGGCTTGCTTTAGGAGGTGGGCGAATTGTATGACCTCGTGAATTCAAAGGTGCGCTGGGACATTCCCTCGTATCCGGGGCTGGTTGTTAGGTACGTTGTAGAGACTGTCGATCTCGGGTGACGCTTGTAGTGTGATGTTGGTCGGGTTAGCTGGGTGTGATGGTACCTGAAGCAAAAATGGGGGGGTGGTGTGTGACTGCTCGCACATTATCTATTTGGAGAAAATGTTGGGCGGGGGTTGGAGGTGAGGTTGGTCTTTGGGTGGAATATCCTACATTAATGTAGTGCCTGATGGGGATAATAAATTAATGTGGCGCAATACATACCTTAAGTAATATGAAAAAGCCGCGGGGGGGGTAAGGGGGGGGGGGGGGAATAGTTGGTATGGTGAAAATGAAGTATAAAAAGTGATGTTGGTGGTGATGTTGAATGGAGTAGTTCCTGTAGTTAAAGGATAACGGCAGTTTTTCAGGCTGCAGATCCCAGGTAGAGGCTGGGCGGGAATTATGATGAAGTTTGTTCTGTTTATAGGGCTTTGTTTTGTTCTGGGTGGGCTGGCGGTTGCTTCTAATCCATCCCCTTATTATGGAGTGGTTGGGTTGGTCGTGGCGTCTATTGCTGGCTGTGGTTGGTTGGTTAGTTTGGGTGCTTCTTTCATGTCTTTGGTGCTTGTTATAGTGTATTTGGGGGGGATGTTGGTGGTGTTTGTTTATTCGGTTTCATTGGCGGCGGATCCTTATCCTGAGGCTTGGGTAGATTGGGGGGTTGTTGGGTATGGATTGGGGATTGGGTTAGTTGTTGGAGCTGGTGCTGTTGTGCTAGGTACTTCTGTGGTTTTAGTTGATGGGGGGACGGTTGATAGTGGTGGTTTATTGGTAGGACGGTTGGATTTTAGTGGGGTGGCTATGTTTTATTCGTGTGGGGTTGGGTTGTTCTTGGTGGGTGGATGGGGGTTGTTGTTAACTTTGTTTGTGGTTCTAGAGCTTGTGCGGGGGTTGTCTCGGGGGGCTATTCGGGCTGTCTAGGGTTGTGTCAGAAAGTAGTTTAGTCTAAAATGCCAGCTTTGGGAGTTGGTGATGGAGGTTTAATTCCTTTCTTTCTGAGGTTGTGGGGGGGTGTGTAATTTGGTTGCATGAATAATATAGGGATATATAGTTAATTATTTGTTTGTTTTGATGAAAATTACACGATAAAAAATGAAGTGAATAAATTTTGGGGGTGAAATGATGGGTTTAGGTATAAGTCTCAGCAAAGTGAGAATAAAATAGTTATGTCCGGTGACCATTGCATTATTCAATGGCTTAAGAGGTAAAAAGCGCGGGTTTCATGAATGAGGCTAAAGTGCATCAGTGTCAAGTTTGCGACGACCTTATCCTTCAACCATGACACTATGGGCTTACAGGTGGTCGGCAGGTAGCTCGCCGGTAATGTGATGCTCACGTCAAGAGGAAGATATCTCCTGCTACGCACTGGAAGGGCATATTGAAGACGCCCCCAGAAGAAGAGAAGAGAAAGAGAAAGGAAATGTCGCGATAACGAGAGGAAATGAGGAGCGTCCATCCCCAGCACTTGTATCTGTGAAGAGCAAGTAGAGAGGGCGAGGCAGTTTATGGTCCTGAAGTTACCACGGGTGGCGCAAAAGAGCAAGTAGGGCCTCGAGGGTAAGAGGGAAAGTATGGGCTCAAGACAAGGGACGTGGGTATAACTGACGTTGAGTAGCTCGGTTCTCGTGAGGAGCACGGTTAATAGATAACCAGGTTCTCTGGCTTGTGAGCGCTTGAAAGCTGTTGGTCGAGAGGCTTGCTTTAGGAGGTGGGCGAATTGTATGACCTCGTGAATTCAAAGGTGCGCTGGGACATTCCCTCGTATCCGGGGCTGGTTGTTAGGTACGTTGTAGAGACTGTCGATCTCGGGTGACGCTTGTAGTGTGATGTTGGTCGGGTTAGCTGGGTGTGATGGTACCTGAAGCAAAAATGGGGGGGTGGTGTGACTGCTCGCACATTATCTATTTGGAGAAAATGTTGGGCGGGGGTTGGAGGTGAGGTTGGTCTTTGGGTGGAATATCCTACATTAATGTAGTGCCTGATGGGGATAATAAATTAATGTGGCGCAATACATACCTTAAGTAATATGAAAAAGCCGCGGGGGGGGTAAGGGGGGGGGGGGCCTTTTCTTTAATTTTTTTCCGGCGCGGCCGAAAATTTTTGGAGGGGCCCTTTTCTTTAATTCTTTCCGGCGCGGCCGAAAATTTTTGGAGGGGCCCTTTTCTTTAATTCTTTCCGGCGCGGCCGAAAATTTTTGGAGGGGCCCTTTTCTTTAATTCTTTCCGGCGCGGCCGAAAATTTTTGGAGGGGCCCTTTTCTTTAATTCTTTCCGGCGCGGCCGAAAATTTTTGGAGGGGCCCTTTTCTTTAATTCTTTCCGGCGCGGCCGAAAATTTTTGGAGGGGCCCTTTTCTTTAATTCTTTCCGGCGCGGCCGAAAATTTTTGGAGGGGGGGGGGGGAAACTCTAAGAAGAGGTTGAGTCTTCAATCTTTGGCTTACAAGACCAATGTTTTAATAAACTATTAGAGTATTAGAGTTTGAGTATTTTGTTTTCTACGATGGAAACAATTGGGAAGAGGACTAGAATGATAGTGAAGTAGGTAAATGAGGCTAGTTGGCCAATGATGATGAATGGGTGTTCAACTGGCTGGCTGCCTACTCAGGTTAGTACTAGAAGGTTTGCTACTAGTGTTCAAAACAGAATTTGTGACAGTGGGCGGAATGTTATTGAACGTAGTTTGGATGTGTGCAGGAGGGGCATGAGAAATAGTACTAGGACGGAGGCGGCTAGGGCCAGGACTCCTCCTAGTTTGTTTGGGATGGATCGTAGGATGGCGTAGGCGAATAGGAAGTATCATTCGGGTTTGATGTGAGGGGGTGTGGCTAGTGGGTTGGCTGGTGTGAAGTTTTCTGGGTCTCCTAGCAGGTTGGGTAAGAATAGAGCTAGGCTGGCGAGGGGGATAAATATTAGTGCGAACCCTACGATGTCTTTTGTGGAGTAGTAGGGGTGGAATGGGATTTTGTCGCAGTCTGATGGGATACCTAGTGGATTGTTTGATCCGGTTTCGTGTAGGAGGGTGAGGTGGACTAGTGTTAATCCTACAATGACGAATGGTAGTAGGAAGTGGATAGCGAAGAATCGAGTGAGTGTGGGGTTGTCTACTGAGAATCCGCCTCATGCTCATTCAACTAGTGTTTGTCCGATGTAGGGGATGGCTGAGAATAGGTTCGTGATGACTGTGGCTCCTCAGAATGATATTTGTCCTCATGGCAGGACGTATCCTACGAAGGCTGTTGCTATGAGGGTGAGTAGGAGGATGACCCCTACGTTTCAGGTTTCTTTGTTTAAGTATGAGCCGTAGTAGAAGCCTCGGCCGATGTGAAGGTAGATGCAGATGAAGAAGAATGAAGCTCCGTTTGCGTGGAGGTTTCGGATTAGTCAGCCGAATTGGACGTCTCGGCATATGTGGGTGACGGAGGAGAAGGCTAGGGAGGTGTCTGCTGTGTAGTGTATGGCTAGCAGTAGTCCTGTGACGATTTGTGTGGCTAGGCAAACACCCAGTAGGGATCCAAAGTTTCATCATGATGAGATATTTGATGGTGTTGGTAGGTCAATTAGGGCGTCGTTGATGACTTTTAGTAGGGGGTGGTTTTTACGAAGATTTGGGGCCATTAAGTTTTCTGTATGTGGAAATAATGATGATTAGGATGGATAGGGCAAAGGACCCTAGGTAGGCTTTGATTAGGCCTTGGTGGAATGTGGTAGCGGTTTTGGATGTTGTTGACTGCATATTGGCTAGGCCTTCTGGGCCTAATAGCTTGTATCAGGAAAGGTCTATGAGGTGTGAGGCGATGTTTTGTCCTCCTGATAATAGGTTTGTTACGCTTGATCGGTGGGTTAGTAGGTTGAAATAGCCTAGGGAGATTGAGAAGTTGTAGAATGGGTTTTGTTTGGTCAGGATTAGGGTTTGGGCTATTTTTGATAGTTCGAGTGCTAGGGCGATTCCTAGGGCTGTTACTACTAGGGCCGTTATTTTGATTGATGTGGGTATGGTTGTGGGTGGTGTTTTTGTTGGTAGGATGTATGAGGTAATGATTAAACCAGCTGTGATGCTTCCTAGTGCTAGTCGGGTGATTGGGCGGATTACTGCAGGGTTGTTTTCGTTTATTGAGGTTAGGGGAGGGATTCGGGTGAAGCCGCTTTGGACTAGAACGGTCATGCGGATTGTATAGACCGCGGTGAATGATGTGGCTAGCAGGGTTAGGAGCAGGGCTCATGAGTTTAGGTATGAGGTGTTTAGGTTTTCGATGATTTGGTCCTTTGAGTAAAATCCTGCTAGGAATGGGGTTCCTATTAGTGCTAGGTTACCGATAGTGAGACATGAGGTGGTTGTTGGGAGCATTTTTTGGAGGCCTCCTATTTTTCGGATGTCTTGTTCTCCGTTGAGGCTGTGGATGATGGAGCCTGAGCAGAGGAATAGCATGGCCTTGAAGAATGCGTGGGTTGAGATGTGTAGGAAGGCTAGTTGTGGAAGGTTTAATCCAATAGTGACTATTATTAGGCCTAGCTGACTTGAGGTGGAGAAGGCGATAATTTTTTTGATGTCGTTCTGTGTGAGGGCACATGTGGCTGCAAATAGGGTGGAGAGGGCTCCCAGGCAAAGGCAGAGAGAGAGGGCTGTTTGGTTGTTGTGGAATAGTGGGTGGGTTCGGATTAGTAGGAAGATTCCGGCCACTACTATAGTGCTTGAGTGTAGTAAGGCTGAGACTGGGGTTGGGCCTTCTATTGCGGATGGGAGTCATGGGTGTAATCCAAATTGAGCGGATTTGCCTGTTGCTGCCAGGATCAGCCCTAGGAGGGGTAAGGTTGGGGTCTGTGAAGTGGAGGGGAATTGTTGGAGTTCTCAGGTGTTTATGGTATAGGCTAGTCATGCTATGCAAAGGATGAGGCCAATGTCTCCGATTCGGTTGTAAAGCACTGCTTGTAGGGCGGCGGTGTTGGCTTCTGCTCGTCCGTGTCATCAGCTGATCAGGAGGAAGGATATGATCCCTACTCCTTCTCATCCAATGAACAGGACAAATAGGTTATTGGCGATGATTAGGATTAGCATGGTAATTAGGAACAGTAGGAGGAAGGTGAAGAATTTTGTGATGTGTGGGTCTGAGGCCATGTATCATGTTGCGAATTGCAGGATTGACCATGACACGAATAGGGCAATTGGGAAGAATGTAAGGGAGTAAAAGTCTAGTTTAAGGCTGATTGGGATTTTGAAGTTTATGATGAATTTTCATTCTCATGAGGAGACCAGGCCTTCCATACCTGAGTGGATGTGGATTGTTATTGGGACTAAGCTGATTAGAAATGAGGCTTTGACTGTTTGTGTGATGGTGTTGGGAGTGTTTTTGAGGCTGTCTGATAATAGTGGGAAAATGATTGGAGTAGTTAGGGTTGTTAGGGTTAATAGTGTGAATGTGTTTAGGGTTAGTGGTAGGTCCATTACTTTCACTTGGATTTGCACCAAGATACGTGGTTCCTAAGACCATTGGATTGCTATTATCCTTTGAAAGTAAGGGGGCTGAGGTTTTAGACTCAGATGCAAGAATTAGCAGTTCTTGTTGGTTAAACCTCCCCTCGGCAGGTAAGAAGGTTTTAACTTCTATCTTTAGAGTCACGGTCTAATGTTTGGGTTGAAACTATACTTGCATACTGGGATGCCGGAGATTAGCTCTGGCTTTAAGATGAGGAGGGCTATTGGGATTATGTGTAGGGCTATAAGAAGATGCTCTCGTGTGGAGGAGTTTTGGATTGATGTGATGTGGGATGGGAGTGCTCCTCGTTGTGTCATTGTTAGTATGTATAGGGTGTATGAGGCAGTTAGGAGGATTGCAATGCCTGTTAGGATGATTGTTAGGGAGGATCAGTTGAACAGGGCGATTACAATGGTTAGTTCTGCTATAAGGTTAGTTGTGGGGGGTAGTGCCATGTTTGTTAGGTTGGCTAAAAGTCATCAGATGGCTATTAATGGGAGTAGGGGCTGGATGCCTCGTGTTAGTAGTAGAATTCGGCTGTGGGTGCGTTCGTAGTTTGTGTTGGCTAGGCAGAATAGTATGGATGAGGTTAGTCCGTGTGAAATTATTAGGATCATTGCTCCTGAGAATGCTCATTGGGTTTGGATTATAGTTGCGGCGATGACAAGGCCTATGTGGCTTACTGATGAGTAAGCGATTAGTGACTTTAGGTCGATTTGTCGTAGGCAGATGGCACTAGTTATGAGCGCTCCCCATAGAGAGAGGGTGATGAATGGGTAGTGCAGGTTGTTTAGGGATGGGTTTACTAGGATAGTGACTCGTATGATGCCGTAGCCTCCCAGTTTTAAGAGCAGGGCTGCGAGAAGCATTGAGCCGGCAATTGGGGCCTCTACATGAGCTTTAGGCAGTCATAGGTGTAGTCCGTATAGTGGAGCTTTGACCATGAATGCTACGAGAAGGGCTAAGCTGGCTGCTAGGCCCGTTCAGGAGTGTGTGATGGTTGGGTGGGATAGTTTAAGTATTGGGAAGTATAATGTGCCAGTTTGGTTGTGTAGGTGCAGGATGGCGATTAGTAGGGGGAGTGAGCTGGCAAGCGTGTAGAACAGTAGGTAGATTCCGGCTTTAAGTCGTTCTGGTTGGTTTCCTCATCGGGTGATGAGGATTAATGTGGGGATTAGGGTTGCTTCAAAAGCAATGTAGAATAGTATGAGTTCCGAGGCTGAGAAGGCTGATAGGATGAATAGTTGAGCTAGAATGATTGTTGTGATGAAGATTCGTTTGCGGTTGGTTGGTTCTTGTTCTAGATGGTTTTGACTTGCCATTAGCATCAGAGGCAGGAGTCAACATGATAGGACTAGTAGTGGTGAAGAGATTTGGTCGATAGCAGTCCAGTGAGATAGGTTTTTGTTTGGGTAGTATGTTGGGGTGAATAGCTGTAGGCTAATGGCGGCAATTAATATGCTGTGTGTTGTGGTATTAGCCCAAAGGTACTTGCTGGGTGAGGATATGGTCATGGGAAGGAGTATAATAGTTGGTATGATGATTTTTAGCATTTTAGGAGGTTAAAGTTGTGGAGGTGGTCTGAACCGTGGGTGCGTGTTGAGGCTACTAGTAGGGCGAGCCCCGTTCCTGCTTCGCAGGCTGAGAATGTTAGTATAAGTATTGGTAGTATGGTGGCGGATGTTATTTGTGTTTGGATGGGTCATATTGACAGGGCTACATATATAGACAATATCATGCCCTCTAAGCATAGTAAGGCTGAGATTAGGTGGGTTCGGTGGAAGGCTAGGCCTAAGGCGCTTAGGGAGAAGGCTGAGTAGAAGCTTAGGTGTAGGAGGGTCATTAAGAAAGTTATAGGGTTGTGGCTATAATCTGTTGAGTCGAAATCAACTGTCTTGGTTAGACTAACTTTCTGTTATTCGGCCCATTCTAGCCCTCCTTGGGTTCATTCGTACACTAGACCTAGGGTGAGGAGTAGGATAAGGACTGAGGCTCATGTTAGTGTAGTGGTTGGGGCTTGGAGTTGGGTGGCTCATGGAAGAGGTAGGAGTAGGGCAATTTCTAGGTCGAACAGTAGGAATAGGATTGCTACTAGGAAGAATCGAATGGAGAATGGTAGTCGAGCGGATCCTAATGGGTCAAAGCCGCATTCGTATGGGGATAGTTTTTCTGAGTCTGGGTTCGTTTGGGCCAGTCATAGGTTTAGTATGGTTAGGGCGATGCTTAGGGTTATGGATAGGGTGATTATAAATGTGATTATGTTTATTGCTCTTCTCTGGGTTTGAACCAGATTTTAAGGATTGGAAGTCGATTGTAATTAGTATACTAGAAGAGCAGGATCCTCATCAGTAAATAGAGATATATAGGAATAGTCATACGACGTCTACAAAGTGTCAGTATCAGGCTGCTGCTTCGAAACCAAAGTGATGGTTTGGTGTAAAGTGGAATTTAATGAGGCGTAGGAGGCAGATTAGGAGGAATGTGGAGCCAATGATTACGTGTAGGCCGTGAAATCCAGTGGCTACGAAGAAGGTAGACCCGTATACTCCGTCTGCGATGGAGAAGGGAGCTTCGTAGTATTCTATGGCTTGTAGTGCGGTAAAGTAGAATCCTAGGAGGACAGTTAAGGTGAGAGCATAGATTGCTTGTTTTCGGCGGGCCTCTATGATAGCGTGATGGGCTCATGTGACGGTGATTCCTGAAGCTAGTAGGATGGCAGTGTTTAGTAGCGGTACTTCTATGGGGTTCAAGGGTTTGATTCCTGCTGGTGGTCATTGTCCTCCTAGTTCTGGGGTTGGGGCTAGGCTTGAGTGGAAGAAGGCTCAGAAGAAGCCTAGGAAGAAGAAAGCTTCTGATGTGATGAACAGGACTATGCCGTATCGTAGCCCTTTTTGGACGGTGGGAGTGTGGTGACCTTGGAATGTGCTTTCGCGTACAATGTCTCGTCATCATTGGAATATGACTAGGGTGGTTGATAATAGGCCAATGGCAAGTAGTTGTGGGGAGTGGTAGTGGAATCATATGGTTAGGCCGGACGTGGTTAGTAGGGCGGCGGCTGCTCCGAAGATGGGTCATGGGCTTGGATCTACTATGTGGTAGGAGTGTGCTTGGTGTGCCATTGTGTTAGATGTTTTCTTGGAGGTAGAGGCTGAGTAGGAGGACAAAGACGTAGGCCTGGATCATGGCTACGGCTACTTCCAGGATGGTTAGTAGCAGCAGGATTAGGAATGTTAGTAGGGAGACCATAGGTATGGTCGATAGTAAGGCGATCGTGGCGGTAGAAATAAGTTGGATTAAAAGGTGTCCTGCTGTGAGGTTGGCTGTTAGTCGTACTCCTAGCGCAATAGGACGAATTAGAAGGCTTGTTGTTTCAATTAAGACCAGTGCTGGGATCAGCGGTGTTGGAGTGCCTTCTGGTAGCAGGTGCCCTAGGGTAGTTGAAGGTTGGTTGCGTAACCCTGTGAGGAGGGTGGCTAGTCATAGTGGGAAGGCTAGGGCTAGGCTCATGGATAGTTGGGTGGTTGGAGTGAATGTGTAGGGCAATAGGCCTAGAAGGTTGATTAGTAGGAGGAATACCATTAATGAGGTTAGGATTAGGGCTCATTTGTGTCCTTTTTTGTTCAGTGGTATTATTAGTTGCTTTGTGATGAGGTTGACCGCTCATAGTTGTAGGGTGGATAGACGGCTCGTCACCCAGCGGTTGTTTTGTGACGGTAGTAGTAGGGCTGGGAAAGTGATTGAGATGAGGATTAGTGGAATGCCCAGTAGGGATGGACTTGAGAATTGGTCGAAGAAACTTAGGTTCATGGTCAAGTTCATGGGGTAGTAGGGGTGGTGGTAGTGGTCTTGTTGAGTGGTGGGTTTGGGGATGTTATGGATAGGATTTTAGGTTGGATGATTATTGAAAATGTTAGTCATGAGGTTAGTATGATAAAAAATCATGGATTTGGGTTGAGTTGTGGCATGTCATTAAGGAGGGTTAGCGTCCCTCTTTCTCTAGCTTAAAAGGCTAACGCTGTTTCATAGCTTCTTAATGATTAGGAAGATAGTAGAGAAGATCAGTTTTCGAAGTTGTCAAGTGGTGTGGACTCTACTACGATTGGTATGAAGCTGTGGTTTGCTCCGCAGATCTCTGAGCATTGTCCGTAGAATACTCCTGGTCGGTTTGCTAGGAAGGAAGTTTGGTTTAGTCGTCCTGGGATTGCATCCGTTTTGACGCCTAGGCTTGGTACAGCTCATGAGTGCAGGACGTCGTCAGCGGTGACAATAACTCGGATGGTAGAGTTTATTGGGACGATAACACGGTGGTCTACTTCTAGAAGTCGAAAGTGTCCTAGTGGGAGCTCTGATGTTGGTGTTATGTAGGAGTCGAATGTTAGGTCTTTGAAGTCGGTGTACTCGTAGGATCAGTACCATTGGTGTCCAATGGCTTTTAGAGTGAGGTCTGGTTGGTTGACTTCATCCATCATGTATAGGATGCGCAGGGATGGCAGGGCTAGGGTGATTAGTACTATGGCTGGTAGGATTGTTCATACTAGTTCGATCGCCTGTGCATCAACTGTATTTGATGAGAGTTTACCTGTTAGTATTAGAGTCAGTAGATAGAGGACCAAGCTGCAGATGGCTAGGGCCACTATTATGGCGTGGTCGTGGAATTGTATCAGTTCTTCTATAATTGGTGATGAGGCGTCTTGGAAATTAAGTTGTGAGTGGTTGGCCATATTTTGAGGCGCACAGGGTTTTCACCTGCAATATAGCCTTGACAAGGCTATGTAATCGTTTTACTAGCGTCTCTATGAGAAAGAAGCATAAGTGG
>NW_026961014.1:0-22589 GCF_021018805.1 Prinia subflava | reverse complement strand
GAAAACACAGGGAACAAACAGGGTTTGTGTCTTGAGAAAACCAACACAGCAACAGCAAAGCACAGTGTTCTACATATCTCTTCCAAGGAAATCAAGCAATTTAGATCCTAAAACCTTTGCTCTTGCTCTGCAGACAAGGAATACACCAACTGGTACAAAATATACTTCACTTGTGGAAAAGGGGCAAGAAAGTGTCTGCAGCAGCTTCTCTGCTTGCTGAAAACACAGGGAACAAACAGGGTTTGTGTCTTGAGAAAACCAACACAGCAACAGCAAAGCACAGTGTTCTACATATCTCTTCCAAGGAAATCAAGCAATTTAGGTCCTAAAACCTTTGCTCCTGCTCTCCAGACGAGGAATACACCAACTGGTACAAAATATACTTCACTAGTGGAAAAGGAGCAAGAAAGTGTCTGCAGCAGCTTCTCTGCTTGCTGCAAACACAGAGAACAAACAGGGCTTGTGTCTTGAGAAAACCAACACAGTAACAGCAAAGCACAGTGTTCTACATATCTCTTCCAAGGAAATCAAGCAATTTAGGTCCTAAAACCTTTGCTCCTGCTCTCCAGACGAGGAATACACCAACTGGTACAAAATATACGTCAGTAGTGGAGAAAGCAGGTACGTGTCTTCAAGAGCTTCTCTGCTCGCTGCAAGTACAGAGAACAAACAGGGTTTGTTTCTTGAGAAAACCGACACAGCAACAGCAAAGCATAGTGTTCTACAGAGCTCTTCCATGGAAAACAAGCAATTTAGGTCCTAAAATATTTGCTCTTGCTCTGCAGACGAGGAATACACCAACTGGTACAAAATATACTTCACTTGTGGAAAAGGGGCAAGAAAGTGTCTGCAGCAGCTTCTCTGCTTGCTGAAAACACAGACAACCAACAGGACTTGTGTCTTGAGAAAACCAACACAGCAACAGCAAAGCATAGTGTTCTACATAGCTCTTCCATGGAAAACAAGCAATTTAGATCCTAAAACCTTTGCTCTTGCTCTGCAGAGGAGGAACACACCAACTGGCACAAAATATACTTCACTAGTGGAAAAGGGGCAAGAAAGTGTCTGCAGCAGCTTCTCTGCTTGCTGAAAACACAGAGAACAAACAGGGCTTGTGTCTTGAGAAAACCAACACAGCAACAGCAAAGCATAGTGTTCTACATAGCTCTTCCATGGAAAACAAGCAATTTAGATCCTAAAACCTTTGCTCTTGCTCTGCAGACGAGGAATACACCAACTGGTACAAAATATACTTCACTTGTGGAAAAGGGGCAAGAAAGTGTCTGCAGCAGCTTCTCTGCTTGCTGAAAACACAGGGAACAAACAGGGTTTGTGTCTTGAGAAAACCAACACAGCAACAGCAAAGCACAGTGTTCTACATATCTCTTCCAAGGAAATCAAGCAATTTAGGTCCTAAAACCTTTGCTCCTGCTCTCCAGACGAGGAATACACCAACTGGTACAAAATATACTTCACTAGTGGAAAAGGAGCAAGAAAGTGTCTGCAGCAGCTTCTCTGCTTGCTGCAAACACAGAGAACAAACAGGGCTTGTGTCTTGAGAAAACCAACACAGTAACAGCAAAGCACAGTGTTCTACATATCTCTTCCAAGGAAATCAAGCAATTTAGGTCCTAAAACCTTTGCTCCTGCTCTCCAGACGAGGAATACACCAACTGGTACAAAATATACGTCAGTAGTGGAGAAAGCAGGTACGTGTCTTCAAGAGCTTCTCTGCTCGCTGCAAGTACAGAGAACAAACAGGGTTTGTTTCTTGAGAAAACCGACACAGCAACAGCAAAGCATAGTGTTCTACAGAGCTCTTCCATGGAAAACAAGCAATTTAGGTCCTAACATATTTGCTCTTGCTCTGCAGACGAGGAATACACCAACTGGTACAAAATATACTTCACTTGTGGAAAAGGGGCAAGAAAGTGTCTGCAGCAGCTTCTCTGCTTGCTGAAAACACAGGGAACAAACAGGGTTTGTGTCTTGAGAAAACCAACACAGCAACAGCAAAGCATAGTGTTCTACATAGCTCTTCCATGGAAAACAAGCAATTTAGATCCTAAAACCTTTGCTCTTGCTCTGCAGAGGAGGAACACACCAACTGGCACAAAATATACTTCACTAGTGGAAAAGGGGCAAGAAAGTGTCTGCAGCAGCTTCTCTGCTTGCTGAAAACACAGAGAACAAACAGGGCTTGTGTCTTGAGAAAACCAACACAGCAACAGCAAAGCATAGTGTTCTACATAGCTCTTCCATGGAAAACAAGCAATTTAGATCCTAAAACCTTTGCTCTTGCTCTGCAGACGAGGAATACACCAACTGGTACAAAATATACTTCACTAGTGGAAAAGGAGCAAGAAAGTGTCTACAGCAGCTTCTCTGCTTGCTGCAAACACAGAGAACAAACAGGGCTTGTGTCTTGAGAAAACCAACACAGTAACAGCAAAGCACAGTGTTCTACATATCTCTTCCAAGGAAATCAAGCAATTTAGGTCCTAAAAACCTTTGCTCTTGCTTTGCAGACGAGGAACACACCAACTGGTACAAAATATACTTCACTTGTGGAAAAGGGGCAAGAAAGTGTCTGCAGCAGCTTCTCTGCTTGCTGAAAACACAGGGAACAAACAGGGTTTGTGTCTTGAGAAAACCAACACAGCAACAGCAAAGCACAGTGTTCTACATATCTCTTCCATGGAAATCAAGCAATTTAAGTCCTAAAACCTTTGCTCTTGCTTTGCAGACGAGGAACACACCAACTGGTACAAAATATACTTCACTTGTGAAAAAGGGGCAAGAAAGTGTCTGCAGCAGCTTCTCTGCTTGCTGAAAACACAGGGAACAAACAGGGTTTGTGTCTTGAGAAAACCAACACAGCAACAGCAAAGCATAGTGTTCTACAGAGCTCTTCCATGGAAAACAAGCAATTTAGATCCTAAAACCTTTGCTCTTGCTCTGCAGACGAGGAATACACAAACTGGTACAAAATATACTTCACTAGTGGAAAAGGAGCAAGAAAGTGTCTGCAGCAGCTTCTCTGCTTGCTGCAAACACAGAGAACAAACAGGGCTTGTGTCTTGAGAAAACCAACACAGCAACAGCAAAGCATAGTGTTCTACAGAGCTCTTCCATGGAAAACAAGCAATTTAGATCCTAAAACCTTTGCTCTTGCTCTGCAGACGAGGAATACACCAACTCGTACAAAATATACTTCACTTGTGGAAAAGGGGCAAGAAAGTGTCTGCAGCAGCTTCTCTGCTGGCTGGAAACACATACAACTAACAAGGCTTGTGTCTTGAGAAAACCAACACAGTAACAGCAAAGCACAGTGTTCTACATATCTCTTCCAAGGAAATCAAGCAATTTAGGTCCTAAAACCTTTGCTCCTGCTCTCCAGACGAGGAATACACCAACTGGTACAAAATATACGTCAGTAGTGGAGAAAGCACGTACGTGTCTTCAAGAGCTTCTCTGCTCGCTGCAAGTACAGAGAACAAACAGGGTTTGTTTCTTGACAAAACCGACACAGCAACAGCAAAGCATAGTGTTCTACAGAGCTCTTCCATGGAAATCAAGCAATTTAGGTCCTAACACCTTTGCTCTTGCTCTGCAGACGAGGAATACACCAACTGGTACAAAATATACTTCACTTGTGGAAAAGGGGCAAGAAAGTGTCTGCAGCAGCTTCTCTGCTTGCTGCAAACACAGACAACCAACAGGACTTGTGTCTTGAGAAAACCAACACAGCAACAGCAAAGCATAGTGTTCTACATAGCTCTTCCATGGAAAACAAGCAATTTAGATCCTAAAACCTTTGCTCTTGCTCTGCAGACAAGGAATACACCAACTGGTACAAAATATACTTCACTTGTGGAAAAGGGGCAAGAAAGTGTCTGCAGCAGCTTCTCTGCTTGCTGAAAACACAGGGAACAAACAGGGTTTGTGTCTTTAGAAAACCAACACAGCAACAGCAAAGCATAGTGTTCTACATAGCTCTTCCATGGAAAACAAGCAATTTAGATCCTAAAACCTTTGCTCTTGCTCTGCAGACGAGGAATACACCAACTGGTACAAAATATACTTCACATGTGGAAAAGGGGCAAGAAAGTGTCTGCAGCAGCTTCTCTGCTTTCTGAAAACACAGGGAACAAACAGGGTTTGTGTCTTGAGAAAACCAACACAGCAACAGCAAAGCACAGTGTTCTACATATCTCTTCCAAGGAAATCAAGCAATTTAGATCCTAAAACCTTTGCTCTTGCTCTGCAGACAAGGAATACACCAACTGGTACAAAATATACTTCACTTGTGGAAAAGGGGCAAGAAAGTGTCTGCAGCAGCTTCTCTGCTTGCTGAAAACACAGGGAACAAACAGGGTTTGTGTCTTTAGAAAACCAACACAGCAACAGCAAAGCATAGTGTTCTACATAGGTCTTCCATGGAAAACAAGCAATTTAGATCCTAAAACCTTTGCTCTTGCTCTGCAGACGAGGAATACACCAACTGGTACAAAATATACTTCACTTGTGAAAAAGGGGCAAGAAAGTGTCTGCAGCAGCTTCTCTGCTTGCTGAAAACACAGGGAACAAACAGGGTTTGTGTCTTGAGAAAACCAACACAGCAACAGCAAAGCACAGTGTTCTACATATCTCTTCCAAGGAAATCAAGCAATTTAGGTCCTAAAACCTTTGCTCCTGCTCTCCAGACGAGGAATACACCAACTGGTACAAAATATACTTCACTAGTGGAAAAGGAGCAAGAAAGTGTCTGCAGCAGCTTCTCTGCTTGCTGCAAACACAGAGAACAAACAGGGCTTGTGTCTTGAGAAAACCAACACAGTAACAGCAAAGCACAGTGTTCTACATATCTCTTCCAAGGAAATCAAGCAATTTAGGTCCTAAAACCTTTGCTCCTGCTCTCCAGACGAGGAATACACCAACTGGTACAAAATATACGTCAGTAGTGGAGAAAGCAGGTACGTGTCTTCAAGAGCTTCTCTGCTCGCTGCAAGTACAGAGAACAAACAGGGTTTGTTTCTTGAGAAAACCGACACAGCAACAGCAAAGCATAGTGTTCTACAGAGCTCTTCCATGGAAAACAAGCAATTTAGGTCCTAACATATTTGCTCTTGCTCTGCAGACGAGGAATACACCAACTGGTACAAAATATACTTCACTTGTGGAAAAGGGGCAAGAAAGTGTCTGCAGCAGCTTCTCTGCTTGCTGAAAACACAGACAACCAACAGGACTTGTGTCTTGAGAAAACCAACACAGCAACAGCAAAGCATAGTGTTCTACATAGCTCTTCCATGGAAAACAAGCAATTTAGATCCTAAAACCTTTGCTCTTGCTCTGCAGAGGAGGAACACACCAACTGGCACAAAATATACTTCACTAGTGGAAAAGGGGCAAGAAAGTGTCTGCAGCAGCTTCTCTGCTTGCTGAAAACACAGAGAACAAACAGGGCTTGTGTCTTGAGAAAACCAACACAGCAACAGCAAAGCATAGTGTTCTACATAGCTCTTCCATGGAAAACAAGCAATTTAGATCCTAAAACCTTTGCTCTTGCTCTGCAGACGAGGAATACACCAACTGGTACAAAATATACTTCACTAGTGGAAAAGGAGCAAGAAAGTGTCTGCAGCAGCTTCTCTGCTTGCTGCAAACACAGACAACCAACAGGACTTGTGTCTTGAGAAAACCAACACAGTAACAGCAAAGCACAGTGTTCTACATATCTCTTCCAAGGAAATCAAGCAATTTAGGTCCTAAAACCTTTGCTCCTGCTCTCCAGACGAGGAATACACCAACTGGTACAAAATATACGTCAGTAGTGGAGAAAGCAGGTACGTGTCTTCAAGAGCTTCTCTGCTCGCTGCAAGTACAGAGAACAAACAGGGTTTGTTTCTTGAGAAAACCGACACAGCAACAGCAAAGCATAGTGTTCTACAGAGCTCTTCCATGGAAATCAAGCAATTTAGGTCCTAACACCTTTGCTCTTGCTCTGCAGACGAGGAATACACCAACTGGTACAAAATATACTTCACTTGTGGAAAAGGGGCAAGAAAGTGTCTGCAGCAGCTTCTCTGCTTGCTGCAAACACAGACAACCAACAGGACTTGTGTCTTGAGAAAACCAACACAGCAACAGCAAAGCACAGTGTTCTACATATCTCTTCCATGGAAATCAAGCAATTTAAGTCCTAAAACCTTTGCTCTTGCTTTGCAGACGAGGAACACACCAACTGGTACAAAATATACTTCACTTGTGAAAAAGGGGCAAGAAAGTGTCTGCAGCAGCTTCTCTGCTTGCTGAAAACACAGGGAACAAACAGGGTTTGTGTCTTGAGAAAACCAACACAGCAACAGCAAAGCATAGTGTTCTACATAGCTCTTCCATGGAAAACAAGCAATTTAGATCCTAAAACCTTTGCTCTTGCTCTGCAGACGAGGAGTACAATAACTGGTACAAAATATACTTCACTAGTGGAAAAGGAGCAAGAAAGTGTCTGCAGCAGCTTCTCTGCTTGCTGAAAACACAGAGAACAAACAGGGCTTGTGTCTTGAGAAAACCAACACAGCAACAGCAAAGCATAGTGTTCTACAGAGCTCTTCCATGGAAAACAAGCAATTTAGATCCTAAAACCTTTGCTCTTGCTCTGCAGACGAGGAATACACCAACTGGTACAAAATATACTTCACTTGTGGAAAAGGGGGCAAGAAAGTGTCTGCAGCAGCTTCTCTGCTGGCTGGAAACACATACAACTAACAAGGCTTGTGTCTTGAGAAAACCAACACAGTAACAGCAAAGCACAGTGTTCTACATATCTCTTCCAAGGAAATCAAGCAATTTAGGTCCTAAAACCTTTGCTCCTGCTCTCCAGACGAGGAATACACCAACTGGTACAAAATATACGTCAGTAGTGGAGAAAGCACGTACGTGTCTTCAAGAGCTTCTCTGCTCGCTGCAAGTACAGAGAACAAACAGGGTTTGTTTCTTGACAAAACCGACACAGCAACAGCAAAGCATAGTGTTCTACAGAGCTCTTCCATGGAAATCAAGCAATTTAGGTCCTAACACCTTTGCTCTTGCTCTGCAGACGAGGAATACACCAACTGGTACAAAATATACTTCACTTGTGGAAAAGGGGCAAGAAAGTGTCTGCAGCAGCTTCTCTGCTTGCTGAAAACACAGGGAACAAACAGGGTTTGTGTCTTTAGAAAACCAACACAGCAACAGCAAAGCATAGTGTTCTACATAGCTCTTCCATGGAAAACAAGCAATTTAGATCCTAAAACCTTTGCTCTTGCTCTGCAGACGAGGAATACACCAACTGGTACAAAATATACTTCACATGTGGAAAAGGGGCAAGAAAGTGTCTGCAGCAGCTTCTCTGCTTTCTGAAAACACAGGGAACAAACAGGGTTTGTGTCTTGAGAAAACCAACACAGCAACAGCAAAGCACAGTGTTCTACATATCTCTTCCAAGGAAATCAAGCAATTTAGATCCTAAAACCTTTGCTCTTGCTCTGCAGACAAGGAATACACCAACTGGTACAAAATATACTTCACTTGTGGAAAAGGGGCAAGAAAGTGTCTGCAGCAGCTTCTCTGCTTGCTGAAAACACAGGGAACAAACAGGGTTTGTGTCTTGAGAAAACCAACACAGCAACAGCAAAGCACAGTGTTCTACATATCTCTTCCAAGGAAATCAAGCAATTTAGGTCCTAAAACCTTTGCTCCTGCTCTCCAGACGAGGAATACACCAACTGGTACAAAATATACTTCACTAGTGGAAAAGGAGCAAGAAAGTGTCTGCAGCAGCTTCTCTGCTTGCTGCAAACACAGAGAACAAACAGGGCTTGTGTCTTGAGAAAACCAACACAGTAACAGCAAAGCACAGTGTTCTACATATCTCTTCCAAGGAAATCAAGCAATTTAGGTCCTAAAACCTTTGCTCCTGCTCTCCAGACGAGGAATACACCAACTGGTACAAAATATACGTCAGTAGTGGAGAAAGCAGGTACGTGTCTTCAAGAGCTTCTCTGCTCGCTGCAAGTACAGAGAACAAACAGGGTTTGTTTCTTGAGAAAACCGACACAGCAACAGCAAAGCATAGTGTTCTACAGAGCTCTTCCATGGAAAACAAGCAATTTAGGTCCTAAAATATTTGCTCTTGCTCTGCAGACGAGGAATACACCAACTGGTACAAAATATACTTCACTTGTGGAAAAGGGGCAAGAAAGTGTCTGCAGCAGCTTCTCTGCTTGCTGAAAACACAGACAACCAACAGGACTTGTGTCTTGAGAAAACCAACACAGCAACAGCAAAGCATAGTGTTCTACATAGCTCTTCCATGGAAAACAAGCAATTTAGATCCTAAAACCTTTGCTCTTGCTCTGCAGAGGAGGAACACACCAACTGGCACAAAATATACTTCACTAGTGGAAAAGGGGCAAGAAAGTGTCTGCAGCAGCTTCTCTGCTTGCTGAAAACACAGAGAACAAACAGGGCTTGTGTCTTGAGAAAACCAACACAGCAACAGCAAAGCATAGTGTTCTACATAGCTCTTCCATGGAAAACAAGCAATTTAGATCCTAAAACCTTTGCTCTTGCTCTGCAGACGAGGAATACACCAACTGGTACAAAATATACTTCACTTGTGGAAAAGGGGCAAGAAAGTGTCTGCAGCAGCTTCTCTGCTTGCTGAAAACACAGGGAACAAACAGGGTTTGTGTCTTGAGAAAACCAACACAGCAACAGCAAAGCACAGTGTTCTACATATCTCTTCCAAGGAAATCAAGCAATTTAGGTCCTAAAACCTTTGCTCCTGCTCTCCAGACGAGGAATACACCAACTGGTACAAAATATACTTCACTAGTGGAAAAGGAGCAAGAAAGTGTCTGCAGCAGCTTCTCTGCTTGCTGCAAACACAGAGAACAAACAGGGCTTGTGTCTTGAGAAAACCAACACAGTAACAGCAAAGCACAGTGTTCTACATATCTCTTCCAAGGAAATCAAGCAATTTAGGTCCTAAAACCTTTGCTCCTGCTCTCCAGACGAGGAATACACCAACTGGTACAAAATATACGTCAGTAGTGGAGAAAGCAGGTACGTGTCTTCAAGAGCTTCTCTGCTCGCTGCAAGTACAGAGAACAAACAGGGTTTGTTTCTTGAGAAAACCGACACAGCAACAGCAAAGCATAGTGTTCTACAGAGCTCTTCCATGGAAAACAAGCAATTTAGGTCCTAACATATTTGCTCTTGCTCTGCAGACGAGGAATACACCAACTGGTACAAAATATACTTCACTTGTGGAAAAGGGGCAAGAAAGTGTCTGCAGCAGCTTCTCTGCTTGCTGAAAACACAGGGAACAAACAGGGTTTGTGTCTTGAGAAAACCAACACAGCAACAGCAAAGCATAGTGTTCTACATAGCTCTTCCATGGAAAACAAGCAATTTAGATCCTAAAACCTTTGCTCTTGCTCTGCAGAGGAGGAACACACCAACTGGCACAAAATATACTTCACTAGTGGAAAAGGGGCAAGAAAGTGTCTGCAGCAGCTTCTCTGCTTGCTGAAAACACAGAGAACAAACAGGGTTTGTGTCTTTAGAAAACCAACACAGCAACAGCAAAGCATAGTGTTCTACATAGCTCTTCCATGGAAAACAAGCAATTTAGATCCTAAAACCTTTGCTCTTGCTCTGCAGACGAGGAATACACCAACTGGTACAAAATATACTTCACTAGTGGAAAAGGAGCAAGAAAGTGTCTACAGCAGCTTCTCTGCTTGCTGCAAACACAGAGAACAAACAGGGCTTGTGTCTTGAGAAAACCAACACAGTAACAGCAAAGCACAGTGTTCTACATATCTCTTCCAAGGAAATCAAGCAATTTAGGTCCTAAAACCTTTGCTCTTGCTTTGCAGACGAGGAACACACCAACTGGTACAAAATATACTTCACTTGTGGAAAAGGGGCAAGAAAGTGTCTGCAGCAGCTTCTCTGCTTGCTGAAAACACAGGGAACAAACAGGGTTTGTGTCTTGAGAAAACCAACACAGCAACAGCAAAGCACAGTGTTCTACATATCTCTTCCATGGAAATCAAGCAATTTAAGTCCTAAAACCTTTGCTCTTGCTTTGCAGACGAGGAACACACCAACTGGTACAAAATATACTTCACTTGTGAAAAAGGGGCAAGAAAGTGTCTGCAGCAGCTTCTCTGCTTGCTGAAAACACAGGGAACAAACAGGGTTTGTGTCTTGAGAAAACCAACACAGCAACAGCAAAGCATAGTGTTCTACAGAGCTCTTCCATGGAAAACAAGCAATTTAGATCCTAAAACCTTTGCTCTTGCTCTGCAGACGAGGAATACACAAACTGGTACAAAATATACTTCACTAGTGGAAAAGGAGCAAGAAAGTGTCTGCAGCAGCTTCTCTGCTTGCTGCAAACACAGAGAACAAACAGGGCTTGTGTCTTGAGAAAACCAACACAGCAACAGCAAAGCATAGTGTTCTACAGAGCTCTTCCATGGAAAACAAGCAATTTAGATCCTAAAACCTTTGCTCTTGCTCTGCAGACGAGGAATACACCAACTCGTACAAAATATACTTCACTTGTGGAAAAGGGGCAAGAAAGTGTCTGCAGCAGCTTCTCTGCTGGCTGGAAACACATACAACTAACAAGGCTTGTGTCTTGAGAAAACCAACACAGTAACAGCAAAGCACAGTGTTCTACATATCTCTTCCAAGGAAATCAAGCAATTTAGGTCCTAAAACCTTTGCTCCTGCTCTCCAGACGAGGAATACACCAACTGGTACAAAATATACGTCAGTAGTGGAGAAAGCACGTACGTGTCTTCAAGAGCTTCTCTGCTCGCTGCAAGTACAGAGAACAAACAGGGTTTGTTTCTTGACAAAACCGACACAGCAACAGCAAAGCATAGTGTTCTACAGAGCTCTTCCATGGAAATCAAGCAATTTAGGTCCTAACACCTTTGCTCTTGCTCTGCAGACGAGGAATACACCAACTGGTACAAAATATACTTCACTTGTGGAAAAGGGGCAAGAAAGTGTCTGCAGCAGCTTCTCTGCTTGCTGCAAACACAGACAACCAACAGGACTTGTGTCTTGAGAAAACCAACACAGCAACAGCAAAGCATAGTGTTCTACATAGCTCTTCCATGGAAAACAAGCAATTTAGATCCTAAAACCTTTGCTCTTGCTCTGCAGACAAGGAATACACCAACTGGTACAAAATATACTTCACTTGTGGAAAAGGGGCAAGAAAGTGTCTGCAGCAGCTTCTCTGCTTGCTGAAAACACAGGGAACAAACAGGGTTTGTGTCTTTAGAAAACCAACACAGCAACAGCAAAGCATAGTGTTCTACATAGCTCTTCCATGGAAAACAAGCAATTTAGATCCTAAAACCTTTGCTCTTGCTCTGCAGACGAGGAATACACCAACTGGTACAAAATATACTTCACTTGTGGAAAAGGGGCAAGAAAGTGTCTGCAGCAGCTTCTCTGCTTTCTGAAAACACAGGGAACAAACAGGGTTTGTGTCTTGAGAAAACCAACACAGCAACAGCAAAGCACAGTGTTCTACATATCTCTTCCAAGGAAATCAAGCAATTTAGATCCTAAAACCTTTGCTCTTGCTCTGCAGACAAGGAATACACCAACTGGTACAAAATATACTTCACTTGTGGAAAAGGGGCAAGAAAGTGTCTGCAGCAGCTTCTCTGCTTGCTGAAAACACAGGGAACAAACAGGGTTTGTGTCTTTAGAAAACCAACACAGCAACAGCAAAGCATAGTGTTCTACATAGGTCTTCCATGGAAAACAAGCAATTTAGATCCTAAAACCTTTGCTCTTGCTCTGCAGACGAGGAATACACCAACTGGTACAAAATATACTTCACTTGTGAAAAAGGGGCAAGAAAGTGTCTGCAGCAGCTTCTCTGCTTGCTGAAAACACAGGGAACAAACAGGGTTTGTGTCTTGAGAAAACCAACACAGCAACAGCAAAGCACAGTGTTCTACATATCTCTTCCAAGGAAATCAAGCAATTTAGGTCCTAAAACCTTTGCTCCTGCTCTCCAGACGAGGAATACACCAACTGGTACAAAATATACTTCACTAGTGGAAAAGGAGCAAGAAAGTGTCTGCAGCAGCTTCTCTGCTTGCTGCAAACACAGAGAACAAACAGGGCTTGTGTCTTGAGAAAACCAACACAGTAACAGCAAAGCACAGTGTTCTACATATCTCTTCCAAGGAAATCAAGCAATTTAGGTCCTAAAACCTTTGCTCCTGCTCTCCAGACGAGGAATACACCAACTGGTACAAAATATACGTCAGTAGTGGAGAAAGCAGGTACGTGTCTTCAAGAGCTTCTCTGCTCGCTGCAAGTACAGAGAACAAACAGGGTTTGTTTCTTGAGAAAACCGACACAGCAACAGCAAAGCATAGTGTTCTACAGAGCTCTTCCATGGAAAACAAGCAATTTAGGTCCTAACATATTTGCTCTTGCTCTGCAGACGAGGAATACACCAACTGGTACAAAATATACTTCACTTGTGGAAAAGGGGCAAGAAAGTGTCTGCAGCAGCTTCTCTGCTTGCTGAAAACACAGACAACCAACAGGACTTGTGTCTTGAGAAAACCAACACAGCAACAGCAAAGCACAGTGTTCTACATATCTCTTCCATGGAAAACAAGCAATTTAGATCCTAAAACCTTTGCTCTTGCTCTGCAGACAAGGAATACACCAACTGGTACAAAATATACTTCACTTGTGGAAAAGGGGCAAGAAAGTGTCTGCAGCAGCTTCTCTGCTTGCTGAAAACACAGAGAACAAACAGGGCTTGTGTCTTGAGAAAACCAACACAGCAACAGCAAAGCATAGTGTTCTACATAGCTCTTCCATGGAAAACAAGCAATTTAGATCCTAAAACCTTTGCTCTTGCTCTGCAGACGAGGAATACACCAACTGGTACAAAATATACTTCACTAGTGGAAAAGGAGCAAGAAAGTGTCTGCAGCAGCTTCTCTGCTTGCTGCAAACACAGACAACCAACAGGACTTGTGTCTTGAGAAAACCAACACAGTAACAGCAAAGCACAGTGTTCTACATATCTCTTCCAAGGAAATCAAGCAATTTAGGTCCTAAAACCTTTGCTCCTGCTCTCCAGACGAGGAATACACCAACTGGTACAAAATATACGTCAGTAGTGGAGAAAGCAGGTACGTGTCTTCAAGAGCTTCTCTGCTCGCTGCAAGTACAGAGAACAAACAGGGTTTGTTTCTTGAGAAAACCGACACAGCAACAGCAAAGCATAGTGTTCTACAGAGCTCTTCCATGGAAATCAAGCAATTTAGGTCCTAACACCTTTGCTCTTGCTCTGCAGACGAGGAATACACCAACTGGTACAAAATATACTTCACTTGTGGAAAAGGGGCAAGAAAGTGTCTGCAGCAGCTTCTCTGCTTGCTGCAAACACAGACAACCAACAGGACTTGTGTCTTGAGAAAACCAACACAGCAACAGCAAAGCATAGTGTTCTACAGAGCTCTTCCATGGAAAACAAGCAATTTAGATCCTAAAACCTTTGCTCTTGCTCTGCAGACGAGGAATACACCAACTGGTACAAAATATACTTCACTTGTGGAAAAGGGGCAAGAAAGTGTCTGCAGCAGCTTCTCTGCTTGCTGAAAACACAGGGAACAAACAGGGTTTGTGTCTTGAGAAAACCAACACAGCAACAGCAAAGCACAGTGTTCTACATATCTCTTCCAAGGAAATCAAGCAATTTAGGTCCTAAAACCTTTGCTCCTGCTCTCCAGACGAGGAATACACCAACTGGTACAAAATATACTTCACTAGTGGAAAAGGAGCAAGAAAGTGTCTGCAGCAGCTTCTCTGCTTGCTGAAAACACAGAGAACAAACAGGGTTTGTGTCTTGAGAAAACCAACACAGCAACAGCAAAGCACAGTGTTCTACATATCTCTTCCATGGAAATCAAGCAATTTAAGTCCTAAAACCTTTGCTCTTGCTTTGCAGACGAGGAACACACACACTGGTACAAAAATATACTTCACTTGTGAAAAAGGGGCAAGAAAGTGTCTGCAGCAGCTTCTCTGCTTGCTGAAACACAGGGAACAAACAGGGTTTGTGTCTTGAGAAAACCAACACAGCAACAGCAAAGCACAGTGTTCTACATATCTCTTCCAAGGAAATCAAGCAATTTAGGTCCTAAAACCTTTGCTCCTGCTCTCACAGACGAGGAATACACCCAACTGGTACAAAAATATACGTCAGTAGTGGAGAAAGCACGTACGTGTCTTCAAGAGCTTCTCTGCTCGCTGCAAGTACAGAGAACAACAGGGTTTGTTTCTTGAGAAAACCGACACTAGCAACAGCAAAAGCATAGTGTTCTACAGAGCTCTTCCATGGAAATCAAGCAATTTAGGTCCCTAACACCTTTGCTCTTGCTCTGCAGACGAGGAATACACCAACTGGTACACAAATATACTTCACTTGTGGGAAAAGGGGCAAGAAAGTGTCTGCAGCAGCTTCTCTGCTTGCTGCAAACACAGACAACCAACAGGACTTGTGTCTTGAGAAAAACCAACACAGCAACAGCAAAGCATAGTGTTCTACATAGCTCTTCCATGGAAAACAAGCAATTTAGATCCTAAAACCTTTGCTCTTGCTCTGCAGACAAGGAATACACCAACTGGTACAAAATATACTTCACTTGTGGAAAAGGGGCAAGAAAGTGTCTGCAGCAGCTTCTCTGCTTGCTGAAAACACAGGGAACAAACAGGGTTTGTGTCTTTAGAAAACCAACACAGCAACAGCAAAGCATAGTGTTCTACATAGCTCTTCCATGGAAAACAAGCAATTTAGATCCTAAAACCTTTGCTCTTGCTCTGCAGACGAGAATACACCAACTGGTACAAAATATACTTCACTTGTGGAAAAAGGGGCAAGAAAGTGTCTGCAGCAGCTTCTCTGCTTGCTGAAAACACAGGGAACAAACAGGGTTTGTGTCTTGAGAAAACCAACACAGCAACAGCAAAGCATAGTGTTCTACATATCTCTTCCAAGGAAATCAAGCAATTTAGATCCTAAAACCTTTGCTCTTGCTCTGCAGACAAGGAATACACCAACTGGTACAAAAATATACTTCACATTGTGGAAAAGGGGCAAGAAAGTGTCTGCAGCAGCTTCTCTGCTTGCTGAAAACACAGGGAACAAAATAGGGTTTGTGTCTTTAGAAAACCAACACAGCAAAAGCAAAGCATAGTGTTCTACATAGCTCTTCCATGGGAAAACAAGCAATTTAGATCCTAAAACCTTTGCTCTTGCTCTGCAGACGAGGAATACACCAACTGGTACAAAAATATACTTCACTTGTGAAAAAGGGGCAAGAAAGTGTCTGCAGCAGCTTCTCTGCTTGCTGAAAACACAGGGAACAAAACAGGGCTTGTGTCTTGAGAAAACCAACACAGCAACAGCAAAGCACAGTGTTCTACATATCTCTTCCAAGGAAATCAAGCAATTTAGGTCCTAAAACCTTTGCTCCTGCTCTCTCAGACGAGGAATACACCAACTGGTACAAAATATACTTCACTTAGTGGAAAAGGAGCAAGAAAGTGTCTGCAGCAGCTTCTCTGCTTGCTGCAAAACTCAGAGAACAAACAGGGCTTGTGTCTTGAGAAAACCAACACAGTAACAGCAAAGCACAGTGTTCTTACATATCTCTTCCAAGGAAATCAAGCAATTTAGGTCCTAAAACCTTTGCTCCTGCTCTCCAGACGAGGAATACACCAACTGGTACAAAATATACGTCAGTAGTGGAGAAAAGCAGGTACGTGTCTTCAAGAGCTTCTCTGCTCGCTGCAAGTACAGAGAACAAACAGGGTTTGTTTCTTGAGAAAACCGACACAGCAACAGCAAAGCATAGTGTTCTACAGAGCTCTTCCATGGAAAACAAGCAATTTTAGGTCCTAACATATTTGCCTCTTGCTCTGCAGACGAGGAATACACCAACTGGTACAAAATATACTTCACTTGTGGAAAAGGGGCAAGAAAGTGTCTGCAGCAGCTTTCTCTGCTTGCTGAAAAACACAGACAACCAACAGGACTTGTGTCTTGAGAAAACCAACACAGCAACAGCAAAGCATAGTGTTCTACATAGCTCTTCCATGGAAAACAAGCAATTTAGATCCTAAAACCTTTGCTCTTGCTCTGCAGACGAGGAATACACCAACTGGTACAAAATATACTTCACATGTGGAAAAGGGGCAAGAAAGTGTCTGCAGCAGCTTCTCTGCTTTCTGAAAACACAGGGAACAAACAGGGTTTGTTGTCTTGAGAAAACCAACACAGCAACAGCAAAAGCACAGTGTTTCTACATATCTCTTCCAAGGAAATCAAGCAATTTAGATCCTAAAACCTTTGCTCTTGCTCTGCAGACAAGGAATACACCAACTGGTACAAAATATACTTCACTTGTGGAAAAGGGGCAAGAAAGTGTCTGCAGCAGCTTCTCTGCTTGCTGAAAACACAGGGAACAAACAGGGTTTGTGTCTTTAGAAAAACCAACACACAGCAACAGCAAAGCATAGTGTTCTACATAGCTCTTCCATGGAAAACAAGCAATTTAGATCCTAAAACCTTTGCTCTTGCTCTGCAGACGAGGAATACACCAACTGGTACAAAAATATACTTCACTTGTGAAAAAGGGGCAAGAAAGTGTCTGCAGCAGCTTCTCTGCTTGCTGAAAACACAGGGAACAAACAGGGTTTGTGTCTTGAGAAAACCAACACAGCAACAGCAAAGCACAGTGTTCTACATATCTCTTCCAAGGAAATCAAGCAATTTAGGTCCTAAAACCTTTGCTCCTGCTCTCTCCAGACGAGGAATACACCAACTGGTACAAAATATACTTCACTAGTGGAAAAGGAGCAAGAAAGTGTCTGCAGCAGCTTCTCTGCTTGCTGCAAACACAGAGAACAAACAGGGCTTGTGTCTTGAGAAAACCAACACAGTAACAGCAAAGCACAGTGTTCTACATATCTCTTCCAAGGAAATCAAGCAATTTAGGTCCTAAAACCTTTGCTCCTGCTCTCCAGACGAGGAATACACCCAACTGGTACAAAATATACGTCAGTAGTGGAGAAAGCAGGTACGTGTCTTCAAGAGCTTCTCTGCTCGCTGCAAGTACAGAGAACAAACAGGGTAGTTGTTTCTTGAGAAAACCGACACAGCAACAGCAAAGCATAGTGTTCTAACAGAGCTCTTCCATGGAAAAACAAGCAATTTAGGTTCCTAACATATTTGCTCTTGCTCTGCAGACGAGGAATACACCAACTGGTACCAAAATATACTTCACTTGTGGAAAAGGGGCAAGAAAGTGTCTGCAGCAGCTCTCTGCTTGCTGAAAAACACAGACAACCAACAGGACTTGTGTTCTTGAGAAAACCAACACAGCAACAGCAAAGCATAGTGTTCTACATAGCTCTTCCATGGAAAACAAGCAATTTAGATCCTAAAACCTTTGCTCTTGCTCTGCAGAGGAGGAACACACCAACTGGCACAAAATATACTTTCACTAGTGGAAAAGGGGCAAGAAAGTGTCTGCAGCAGCTTCTCTGCTTGCTGAAAAACACAGAGAACAAACAGGGCTTGTGTCTTGAGAAAACCAACACAGCAACAGCAAAGCATAGTGTTCTACATAGCTCTTCCATGGAAAACAAGCAATTTTAGATCCTAAAACCTTTGCTCTTGCTCTGCAGACGAGGAATACACCAACTGGTACAAAATATACTTCACTAGTGGAAAAGGAGCAAGAAAGTGTCTGCAGCAGCTTCTCTGCTTGCTGCAAACACAGACAACCAACAGGACTTGTGTCTTGAGAAAACCAACACAGTAACAGCAAAGCACAGTGTTCTACATATCTCTTCCAAGGAAATCAAGCAATTTAGGTCCTAAAACCTTTGTCTCCTGCTCTCCAGACGAGGAATTACACCAACTGGTACAAAATATACGTCAGTAGTGGAGAAAGCAGGTACGTGTCTTCAAGAGCTTCTCTGCTCGCTGCAAGTACAGAGAACAAACAGGGTTTGTTTCTTGAGAAAACCGACACAGCAACAGCAAAAGCATAGTGTTCTACAGAGCTCTTCCATGGAAATCAAGCAATTTAGGTCCTAACACCTTTGCTCTTGCTCTGCAGACGAGGAATACACCAACTGGTACAAAATATACTTCACTTGTGGAAAAGGGGCAAGAAAGTGTCTGCAGCAGCTTCTCTGCTTGCTGCAAACACAGACAACCAACAGGACTTGTGTCTTGAGAAAACCAACACAGCAACAGCAAAGCATAGTGTTCTACATAGCTCTTCCATGGAAAACAAGCAATTTAGATCCTAAAACCTTTGCTCTTGCTCTGCAGGACGAGGAATACACCAACTGGTACAAAATATACTTCACCTTGTGGAAAAGGGGCAAGAAAGTGTCTGCAGCAGCTTCTCTGCTTGCTGAAAACACAGGGAACAAACAGGGTTTGTGTCTTGAGAAAAACCAAACACAGCAACAGCAAAGCACAGTGTTCTACATATCTCTTCCAAGGAAATCAAGCAATTTAGGTCCTAAAACCTTTGCTCCTGCTCTCCAGACGAGGAATACACCAACTGGTACAAAATATATACTTCACTAGTGGAAAAGGAGCAAGAAAGTGTCTGCAGCAGCTTCTCTGCTTGCTGAAAAACACAGAGAACAAACAGGGGTTTGTGTCTTGAGAAAACCAACACAGCAACAGCAAAGCACAGTGTTCTACATATCTCTTCCATGGAAATCAAGCAATTTAAGTCCTAAAACCTTTGCTCTTTGCTTTGCAGACGAGGAACACACACACACTGGTACAAAATATACTTCACTTGTGAAAAAGGGGCAAGAAAGTGTCTGCAGCAGCTTCTCTGCTTGCTGAAAACACAGGGAACAAACAGGGTTTGTGTCTTGAGAAAACCAACACAGCAACAGCAAAGCACAGTGTTCTACATATCTCTTCCAAGGAAATCAAGCAATTTAGGTCCTAAAAACCTTTGCTCCTGCTCTCCAGACGAGGAATACACCAACTGGTACAAAATATACGTCAGTAGTGGAGAAAGCACGTACGTGTCTTCAAGAGCTTCTCTGCTCGCTGCAAGTACAGAGAACAAACAGGGTTTGTTTCTTGAGAAAACCGACACAGCAACAGCAAAGCATAGTGTTCTACAGAGCTCTTCCATGGAAATCAAGCAATTTAGGTCCTAACACCTTTGCTCTTGCTCTGCAGACGAGGAATACACCAACTGGTACAAAATATACTTCACTTGTGGAAAAGGGGCAAGAAAGTGTCTGCAGCAGCTTCTCTGCTTGCTGCAAACACAGACAAACCAACAGGACTTGTGTCTTGAGAAAACCAACACAGCAACAGCAAAGCATAGTGTTCTACATAGCTCTTCCATGGAAAACAAGCAATTTAGATCCTAAAACCTTTGCTCTTGCTCTGCAGACAAGGAATACACCAACTGGTACAAAATATACTTCACTTGTGGAAAAGGGGCAAGAAAGTGTCTGCAGCAGCTTCTCTGCTTGCTGAAAACACAGGGAACAAACAGGGTTTGTGTCTTTAGAAAACCAACACAGCAACAGCAAAGCATAGTGTTCTACATAGCTCTTCCATGGAAAACAAGCAATTTAGATCCTAAAAACCTTTGCTCTTGCTCTGCAGACGAGGAATACACCAACTGGTACAAAATATACTTCACTTGTGGAAAAGGGGCAAGAAAGTGTCTGCAGCAGCTTCTCTGCTTGCTGAAAACACAGGGAACAAACAGGGTTTGTGTCTTGAGAAAACCAACACAGCAACAGCAAAGCATAGTGTTCTACATATCTCTTCCAAGGAAATCAAGCAATTTAGATCCTAAAACCTTTGCCTCTTGCTCTGCAGACAAGGAATACACCAACTGGTACAAAATATACTTCACTTGTGGAAAAGGGGCAAGAAAGTGTCTGCAGCAGCTTCTCTGCTTGCTGAAAACACAGGGAACAAACAGGGTTTGTGTCTTTAGAAAACCAACACAGCAAAAGCAAAGCATAGTGTTCTACATAGCTCTTCCATGGAAAACAAGCAATTTAGATCCTAAAACCTTTGCTCTTGCTCTGCAGACGAGGAATACACCAACTGGTACAAAATATACTTCACTTGTGAAAAAGGGGCAAGAAAGTGTCTGCAGCAGCTTCTCTGCTTGCTGAAAACACAGGGAACAAACAGGGCTTGTGTCTTGAGAAAACCAACACAGCAACAGCAAAGCACAGTGTTCTACATATCTCTTCCCAAGGAAATCAAGCAATTTAGGTCCTAAAACCTTTGCTCCTGCTCTCCCAGACGAGGAATACACCAACTGGTACAAAAATATACTTCACTAGTGGAAAAGGAGCAAGAAAGTGTCTGCAGCAGCTTCTCTGCTTGCTGCAAACTCAGAGAACAAACAGGGCTTGTGTCTTGAGAAAACCAACACAGTAACAGCAAAGCACAGTGTTCTACATATCTCTTCCAAGGAAATCAAGCAATTTAGGTCCTAAAAACCTTTGCTCCTGCTCTCCAGACGAGGAATACACCAACTGGTACAAAATATACGTCAGTAGTGGAGAAAGCAGGTACGTGTCTTCAAGAGCTTCTCTGCTCGCTGCAAGTACAGAGAACAAACAGGGTTTGTTTCTTGAGAAAACCGACACAGCAACAGCAAAGCATAGTGTTCTAACAGAGCTCTTCCATGGAAAACAAGCAATTTAGGTCCTACACATATTTGCTCTTGCTCTGCAGACGAGGAATACACCAACTGGTACAAAATATACTTCACTTGTGGAAAAGGGGCAAGAAAGTGTCTGCAGCAGCTTCTCTGCTTGCTGAAAACACAGACAACCAACAGGACTTGTGTCTTGAGAAAACCAACACAGCAAACAGCAAAGCATAGTGTTCTACATAGCTCTTCCATGGAAAACAAGCAATTTAGATCCTAAAACCTTTGCTCTTGCTCTGCAGACGAGGAATACACCAACTGGTACAAAATATACTTCACTAGTGGAAAAGGAGCAAGAAAGTGTCTGCAGCAGCTTCTCTGCTTGCTGCAAACACAGACAACCAACAGGACTTGTGTCTTGAGAAAACCAACACAAGTAACAGCAAAGCACAGTGTTCTACATATCTCCTTCCAAGGAAATCAAGCAATTTAGGTCCTAAAACCTTTGCTCCTGCTCTCCCAGACGAGGAATACACCAACTGGTACAAAATATACGTCAGTAGTGGAGAAAGCAGGTACGTGTCTTCAAGAGCTTCTCTGCTCGCTGCAAGTACAGAGAACAAACAGGGTTTGTTTCTTGAGAAAACCGACACAGCAACAGCAAAAGCATAGTGTTCTACAGAGCTCTTCCATGGAAATCAAGCAATTTAGGTCCTAACACCTTTGCTCTTGCTCTGCAGACGAGGAATACACCAACTGGTACAAAATATACTTCACTTGTGGAAAAGGGGCAAGAAAGTGTCTGCAGCAGCTTCTCTGCTTGCTGCAAACACAGACAACCAACAGGACTCTGTGTCTTGAGAAAACCAACACAGCAACAGCAAAGCATAGTGTTCTACATAGCTCTTCCAAGGAAATCAAGCAATTTAGATCCTAAAACCTTTGCTCTTGCTCTGCAGACAAGGAATACACCAACTGGTACAAAATATACTTCACTTGTGGAAAAGGGGCAAGAAAGTGTCTGCAGCAGCTTCTCTGCTTGCTGAAAACACAGGGAACAAACAGGGTTTGTGTCTTGAGAAAACCAACACAGGCAACAGCAAAGCACAGTGTTCTACATATCTCTTCCAAGGAAATCAAGCAATTTAGGTCCTAAAACCTTTGCTCCTGCTCTCCAGACGAGGAATACACCAACTGGTACAAAAATATACTTCACTAGTGGAAAAGGAGCAAGAAAGTGTCTGCAGCAGCTTCTCTGCTTGCTGAAAACACAGAGAACAAACAGGGTTTGTGTCTTTAGAAAACCAACACAGCAACAGCAAAGCATAGTGTTCTACATAGCTCTTCCATGGAAATCAAGCAATTTAGATCCTAAAACCTTTGCTCTTGCTCTGCAGAACGAGGAATACACCAACTGGTACAAAATATACTTCACTTGTGGAAAAGGGGCAAGAAAGTGTCTGCAGCAGCTTCTCTGCTTGCTGAAAACACAGACAAACCAACAGGACTTGTGTCTTGAGAAAACCAACACAGCAACAGCAAAGCATAGTGTTCTACATAGCTCTTCCATGGAAAACAAGCAATTTAGATCCTAAAACCTTTGCTCTTGCTCTGCAGACGAGGAATACACCAACTGGTACAAAATATACTTCACTAGTGGAAAAGGGAGCAAGAAAGTGTCTGCAGCAGCTTCTCTGCTTGCTGCAAACACAGACAACCAACAGGACTTGTGTCTTGAGAAAACCAACACAGTAACAGCAAAGCACAGTGTTCTACATATCTCTTCCAAGGAAA
>NW_026961013.1:0-22591 GCF_021018805.1 Prinia subflava | reverse complement strand
CACGTCGATACTCAGACTACCCAGACGCCTACACACTATGAAACACCATCTCATCAGTAGGTTCCCTAATCTCTATAACAGCCGTAATCATGCTAGTATTCATCATCTGAGAAGCCTTCGCATCCAAACGCAAAGCTTTCCAACCAGAACTTACAAGCACAAATATCGAATGAATCTACGGTTGCCCACCCCCATTCCACACCTTTGAAGAACCAGCCTTTGTCCAAGTACAAGAAAGGAAGGACTCGAACCCTCATATGTTGGTTTCAAGCCAACCGCATAAAACCACTTATGCTTCTTTCTCATAGAGACGCTAGTAAAACGATTACATAGCCTTGTCAAGGCTATATTGCAGGTGAAAACCCTGTGCGCCTCAAAATATGGCCAACCACTCACAACTTAATTTCCAAGACGCCTCATCACCAATTATAGAAGAACTGATACAATTCCACGACCACGCCATAATAGTGGCCCTAGCCATCTGCAGCTTGGTCCTCTATCTACTGACTCTAATACTAACAGGTAAACTCTCATCAAATACAGTTGATGCACAGGCGATCGAACTAGTATGAACAATCCTACCAGCCATAGTACTAATCACCCTAGCCCTGCCATCCCTGCGCATCCTATACATGATGGATGAAGTCAACCAACCAGACCTCACTCTAAAAGCCATTGGACACCAATGGTACTGATCCTACGAGTACACCGACTTCAAAGACCTAACATTCGACTCCTACATAACACCAACATCAGAGCTCCCACTAGGACACTTTCGACTTCTAGAAGTAGACCACCGTGTTATCGTCCCAATAAACTCTACCATCCGAGTTATTGTCACCGCTGACGACGTCCTGCACTCATGAGCTGTACCAAGCCTAGGCGTCAAAACGGATGCAATCCCAGGACGACTAAACCAAACTTCCTTCCTAGCAAACCGACCAGGAGTATTCTACGGACAATGCTCAGAGATCTGCGGAGCAAACCACAGCTTCATACCAATCGTAGTAGAGTCCACACCACTTGACAACTTCGAAAACTGATCTTCTCTACTATCTTCCTAATCATTAAGAAGCTATGAAACAGCGTTAGCCTTTTAAGCTAGAGAAAGAGGGACGCTAACCCTCCTTAATGACATGCCACAACTCAACCCAAATCCATGATTTTTTATCATACTAACCTCATGACTAACATTTTCAATAATCATCCAACCTAAAATCCTATCCATAACATCCCCAAACCCACCACTCAACAAGACCACTACCACCACCCCTACTACCCCATGAACTTGACCATGAACCTAAGTTTCTTCGACCAATTCTCAAGTCCATCCCTACTGGGCATTCCACTAATCCTCATCTCAATCACTTTCCCAGCCCTACTACTACCGTCACAAAACAACCGCTGGGTGACGAGCCGTCTATCCACCCTACAACTATGAGCGGTCAACCTCATCACAAAGCAACTAATAATACCACTGAACAAAAAAGGACACAAATGAGCCCTAATCCTAACCTCATTAATGGTATTCCTCCTACTAATCAACCTTCTAGGCCTATTGCCCTACACATTCACTCCAACCACCCAACTATCCATGAGCCTAGCCCTAGCCTTCCCACTATGACTAGCCACCCTCCTCACAGGGTTACGCAACCAACCTTCAACTACCCTAGGGCACCTGCTACCAGAAGGCACTCCAACACCGCTGATCCCAGCACTGGTCTTAATTGAAACAACAAGCCTTCTAATTCGTCCTATTGCGCTAGGAGTACGACTAACAGCCAACCTCACAGCAGGACACCTTTTAATCCAACTTATTTCTACCGCCACGATCGCCTTACTATCGACCATACCTATGGTCTCCCTACTAACATTCCTAATCCTGCTGCTACTAACCATCCTGGAAGTAGCCGTAGCCATGATCCAGGCCTACGTCTTTGTCCTCCTACTCAGCCTCTACCTCCAAGAAAACATCTAACACAATGGCACACCAAGCACACTCCTACCACATAGTAGATCCAAGCCCATGACCCATCTTCGGAGCAGCCGCCGCCCTACTAACCACGTCCGGCCTAACCATATGATTCCACTACCACTCCCCACAACTACTTGCCATTGGCCTATTATCAACCACCCTAGTCATATTCCAATGATGACGAGACATTGTACGCGAAAGCACATTCCAAGGTCACCACACTCCCACCGTCCAAAAAGGGCTACGATACGGCATAGTCCTGTTCATCACATCAGAAGCTTTCTTCTTCCTAGGCTTCTTCTGAGCCTTCTTCCACTCAAGCCTAGCCCCAACCCCAGAACTAGGAGGACAATGACCACCAGCAGGAATCAAACCCTTGAACCCCATAGAAGTACCGCTACTAAACACTGCCATCCTACTAGCTTCAGGAATCACCGTCACATGAGCCCATCACGCTATCATAGAGGCCCGCCGAAAACAAGCAATCTATGCTCTCACCTTAACTGTCCTCCTAGGATTCTACTTTACCGCACTACAAGCCATAGAATACTACGAAGCTCCCTTCTCCATCGCAGACGGAGTATACGGGTCTACCTTCTTCGTAGCCACTGGATTTCACGGCCTACACGTAATCATTGGCTCCACATTCCTCCTAATCTGCCTCCTACGCCTCATTAAATTCCACTTTACACCAAACCATCACTTTGGTTTCGAAGCAGCAGCCTGATACTGACACTTTGTAGACGTCGTATGACTATTCCTATATATCTCTATTTACTGATGAGGATCCTGCTCTTCTAGTATACTAATTACAATCGACTTCCAATCCTTAAAATCTGGTTCAAACCCAGAGAAGAGCAATAAACATAATCACATTTATAATCACCCTATCCATAACCCTAAGCATCGCCCTAACCATACTAAACCTATGACTGGCCCAAACGAACCCAGACTCAGAAAAACTATCCCCATACGAATGCGGCTTTGACCCATTAGGATCCGCTCGACTACCATTCTCCATTCGATTCTTCCTAGTAGCAATCCTATTCCTACTGTTCGACCTAGAAATTGCCCTACTCCTACCTCTTCCATGAGCCACCCAACTCCAAGCCCCAACCACTACACTAACATGAGCCTCAGTCCTTATCCTACTCCTCACCCTAGGTCTAGTGTACGAATGAACCCAAGGAGGGCTAGAATGGGCCGAATAACAGAAAGTTAGTCTAACCAAGACAGTTGATTTCGACTCAACAGATTATAGCCACAACCCTATAACTTTCTTAATGACCCTCCTACACCTAAGCTTCTACTCAGCCTTCTCCCTAAGCGCCTTAGGCCTAGCCTTCCACCGAACCCACCTAATCTCAGCCTTACTATGCTTAGAGGGCATGATATTGTCTATATATGTAGCCCTGTCAATATGACCCATCCAAACACAAATAACATCCGCCACCATACTACCAATACTTATACTAACATTCTCAGCCTGCGAAGCAGGAACGGGGCTCGCCCTACTAGTAGCCTCAACACGCACCCACGGTTCAGACCACCTCCACAACTTTAACCTCCTAAAATGCTAAAAATCATCATACCAACTATTATACTCCTTCCCATGACCATATCCTCACCCAGCAAGTACCTTTGGGCTAATACCACAACACACAGCATATTAATTGCCGCCATTAGCCTACAGCTATTCACCCCAACATACTACCCAAACAAAAACCTATCTCACTGGACTGCTATCGACCAAATCTCTTCACCACTACTAGTCCTATCATGTTGACTCCTGCCTCTGATGCTAATGGCAAGTCAAAACCATCTAGAACAAGAACCAACCAACCGCAAACGAATCTTCATCACAACAATCATTCTAGCTCAACTATTCATCCTATCAGCCTTCTCAGCCTCGGAACTCATACTATTCTACATTGCTTTTGAAGCAACCCTAATCCCCACATTAATCCTCATCACCCGATGAGGAAACCAACCAGAACGACTTAAAGCCGGAATCTACCTACTGTTCTACACGCTTGCCAGCTCACTCCCCCTACTAATCGCCATCCTGCACCTACACAACCAAACTGGCACATTATACTTCCCAATACTTAAACTATCCCACCCAACCATCACACACTCCTGAACGGGCCTAGCAGCCAGCTTAGCCCTTCTCGTAGCATTCATGGTCAAAGCTCCACTATACGGACTACACCTATGACTGCCTAAAGCTCATGTAGAGGCCCCAATTGCCGGCTCAATGCTTCTCGCAGCCCTGCTCTTAAAACTGGGAGGCTACGGCATCATACGAGTCACTATCCTAGTAAACCCATCCCTAAACAACCTGCACTACCCATTCATCACCCTCTCTCTATGGGGAGCGCTCATAACTAGTGCCATCTGCCTACGACAAATCGACCTAAAGTCACTAATCGCTTACTCATCAGTAAGCCACATAGGCCTTGTCATCGCCGCAACTATAATCCAAACCCAATGAGCATTCTCAGGAGCAATGATCCTAATAATTTCACACGGACTAACCTCATCCATACTATTCTGCCTAGCCAACACAAACTACGAACGCACCCACAGCCGAATTCTACTACTAACACGAGGCATCCAGCCCCTACTCCCATTAATAGCCATCTGATGACTTTTAGCCAACCTAACAAACATGGCACTACCCCCCACAACTAACCTTATAGCAGAACTAACCATTGTAATCGCCCTGTTCAACTGATCCTCCCTAACAATCATCCTAACAGGCATTGCAATCCTCCTAACTGCCTCATACACCCTATACATACTAACAATGACACAACGAGGAGCACTCCCATCCCACATCACATCAATCCAAAACTCCTCCACACGAGAGCATCTTCTTATAGCCCTACACATAATCCCAATAGCCCTCCTCATCTTAAAGCCAGAGCTAATCTCCGGCATCCCAGTATGCAAGTATAGTTTCAACCCAAACATTAGACCGTGACTCTAAAGATAGAAGTTAAAACCTTCTTACCTGCCGAGGGGAGGTTTAACCAACAAGAACTGCTAATTCTTGCATCTGAGTCTAAAACCTCAGCCCCCTTACTTTCAAAGGATAATAGCAATCCAATGGTCTTAGGAACCACGTATCTTGGTGCAAATCCAAGTGAAAGTAATGGACCTACCACTAACCCTAAACACATTCACACTATTAACCCTAACAACCCTAACTACTCCAATCATTTTCCCACTATTATCAGACAGCCTCAAAAACACTCCCAACACCATCACACAAACAGTCAAAGCCTCATTTCTAATCAGCTTAGTCCCAATAACAATCCACATCCACTCAGGTATGGAAGGCCTGGTCTCCTCATGAGAATGAAAATTCATCATAAACTTCAAAATCCCAATCAGCCTTAAACTAGACTTTTACTCCCTTACATTCTTCCCAATTGCCCTATTCGTGTCATGGTCAATCCTGCAATTCGCAACATGATACATGGCCTCAGACCCACACATCACAAAATTCTTCACCTTCCTCCTACTGTTCCTAATTACCATGCTAATCCTAATCATCGCCAATAACCTATTTGTCCTGTTCATTGGATGAGAAGGAGTAGGGATCATATCCTTCCTCCTGATCAGCTGATGACACGGACGAGCAGAAGCCAACACCGCCGCCCTACAAGCAGTGCTTTACAACCGAATCGGAGACATTGGCCTCATCCTTTGCATAGCATGACTAGCCTATACCATAAACACCTGAGAACTCCAACAATTCCCCTCCACTTCACAGACCCCAACCTTACCCCTCCTAGGGCTGATCCTGGCAGCAACAGGCAAATCCGCTCAATTTGGATTACACCCATGACTCCCATCCGCAATAGAAGGCCCAACCCCAGTCTCAGCCTTACTACACTCAAGCACTATAGTAGTGGCCGGAATCTTCCTACTAATCCGAACCCACCCACTATTCCACAACAACCAAACAGCCCTCTCTCTCTGCCTTTGCCTGGGAGCCCTCTCCACCCTATTTGCAGCCACATGTGCCCTCACACAGAACGACATCAAAAAAATTATCGCCTTCTCCACCTCAAGTCAGCTAGGCCTAATAATAGTCACTATTGGATTAAACCTTCCACAACTAGCCTTCCTACACATCTCAACCCACGCATTCTTCAAGGCCATGCTATTCCTCTGCTCAGGCTCCATCATCCACAGCCTCAACGGAGAACAAGACATCCGAAAAATAGGAGGCCTCCAAAAAATGCTCCCAACAACCACCTCATGTCTCACTATCGGTAACCTAGCACTAATAGGAACCCCATTCCTAGCAGGATTTTACTCAAAGGACCAAATCATCGAAAACCTAAACACCTCATACCTAAACTCATGAGCCCTGCTCCTAACCCTGCTAGCCACATCATTCACCGCGGTCTATACAATCCGCATGACCGTTCTAGTCCAAAGCGGCTTCACCCGAATCCCTCCCCTAACCTCAATAAACGAAAACAACCCTGCAGTAATCCGCCCAATCACCCGACTAGCACTAGGAAGCATCACAGCTGGTTTAATCATTACCTCATACATCCTACCAACAAAAACACCACCCACAACCATACCCACATCAATCAAAATAACGGCCCTAGTAGTAACAGCCCTAGGAATCGCCCTAGCACTCGAACTATCAAAAATAGCCCAAACCCTAATCCTGACCAAACAAAACCCATTCTACAACTTCTCAATCTCCCTAGGCTATTTCAACCTACTAACCCACCGATCAAGCGTAACAAACCTATTATCAGGAGGACAAAACATCGCCTCACACCTCATAGACCTTTCCTGATACAAGCTATTAGGCCCAGAAGGCCTAGCCAATATGCAGTCAACAACATCCAAAACCGCTACCACATTCCACCAAGGCCTAATCAAAGCCTACCTAGGGTCCTTTGCCCTATCCATCCTAATCATCATTATTTCCACATACAGAAAACTTAATGGCCCCAAATCTTCGTAAAAACCACCCCCTACTAAAAGTCATCAACGACGCCCTAATTGACCTACCAACACCATCAAATATCTCATCATGATGAAACTTTGGATCCCTACTGGGTGTTTGCCTAGCCACACAAATCGTCACAGGACTACTGCTAGCCATACACTACACAGCAGACACCTCCCTAGCCTTCTCCTCCGTCACCCACATATGCCGAGACGTCCAATTCGGCTGACTAATCCGAAACCTCCACGCAAACGGAGCTTCATTCTTCTTCATCTGCATCTACCTTCACATCGGCCGAGGCTTCTACTACGGCTCATACTTAAACAAAGAAACCTGAAACGTAGGGGTCATCCTCCTACTCACCCTCATAGCAACAGCCTTCGTAGGATACGTCCTGCCATGAGGACAAATATCATTCTGAGGAGCCACAGTCATCACGAACCTATTCTCAGCCATCCCCTACATCGGACAAACACTAGTTGAATGAGCATGAGGCGGATTCTCAGTAGACAACCCCACACTCACTCGATTCTTCGCTATCCACTTCCTACTACCATTCGTCATTGTAGGATTAACACTAGTCCACCTCACCCTCCTACACGAAACCGGATCAAACAATCCACTAGGTATCCCATCAGACTGCGACAAAATCCCATTCCACCCCTACTACTCCACAAAAGACATCGTAGGGTTCGCACTAATATTTATCCCCCTCGCCAGCCTAGCTCTATTCTTACCCAACCTGCTAGGAGACCCAGAAAACTTCACACCAGCCAACCCACTAGCCACACCCCCTCACATCAAACCCGAATGATACTTCCTATTCGCCTACGCCATCCTACGATCCATCCCAAACAAACTAGGAGGAGTCCTGGCCCTAGCCGCCTCCGTCCTAGTACTATTTCTCATGCCCCTCCTGCACACATCCAAACTACGTTCAATAACATTCCGCCCACTGTCACAAATTCTGTTTTGAACACTAGTAGCAAACCTTCTAGTACTAACCTGAGTAGGCAGCCAGCCAGTTGAACACCCATTCATCATCATTGGCCAACTAGCCTCATTTACCTACTTCACTATCATTCTAGTCCTCTTCCCAATTGTTTCCATCGTAGAAAACAAAATACTCAAACTCTAATACTCTAATAGTTTATTAAAACATTGGTCTTGTAAGCCAAAGATTGAAGACTCAACCTCTTCTTAGAGTTTCCCCCCCCCCCCTCCAAAAATTTTCGGCCGCGCCGGAAAGAATTAAAGAAAAGGGCCCCTCCAAAAATTTTCGGCCGCGCCGGAAAGAATTAAAGAAAAGGGCCCCTCCAAAAATTTTCGGCCGCGCCGGAAAGAATTAAAGAAAAGGGCCCCTCCAAAAATTTTCGGCCGCGCCGGAAAGAATTAAAGAAAAGGGCCCCTCCAAAAATTTTCGGCCGCGCCGGAAAGAATTAAAGAAAAGGGCCCCCCCCCCCTTACCCCCCCCGCGGCTTTTTCATATTACTTAAGGTATGTATTGCGCCACATTAATTTATTATCCCCATCAGGCACTACATTAATGTAGGATATTCCACCCAAAGACCAACCTCACCTCCAACCCCCGCCCAACATTTTCTCCAAATAGATAATGTGCGAGCAGTCACACCACCCCCCCATTTTTGCTTCAGGTACCATCACACCCAGCTAACCCGACCAACATCACACTACAAGCGTCACCCGAGATCGACAGTCTCTACAACGTACCTAACAACCAGCCCCGGATACGAGGGAATGTCCCAGCGCACCTTTGAATTCACGAGGTCATACAATTCGCCCACCTCCTAAAGCAAGCCTCTCGACCAACAGCTTTCAAGCGCTCACAAGCCAGAGAACCTGGTTATCTATTAACCGTGCTCCTCACGAGAACCGAGCTACTCAACGTCAGTTATACCCACGTCCCTTGTCTTGAGCCCATACTTTCCCTCTTACCCTCGAGGCCCTACTTGCTCTTTTGCGCCACCCGTGGTAACTTCAGGACCATAAACTGCCTCGCCCTCTCTACTTGCTCTTCACAGATACAAGTGCTGGGGATGGACGCTCCTCATTTCCTCTCGTTATCGCGACATTTCCTTTCTCTTTCTCTTCTCTTCTTCTGGGGGCGTCTTCAATATGCCCTTCCAGTGCGTAGCAGGAGATATCTTCCTCTTGACGTGAGCATCACATTACCGGCGAGCTACCTGCCGACCACCTGTAAGCCCATAGTGTCATGGTTGAAGGATAAGGTCGTCGCAAACTTGACACTGATGCACTTTAGCCTCATTCATGAAACCCGCGCTTTTTACCTCTTAAGCCATTGAATAATGCAATGGTCACCGGACATAACTATTTTATTCTCACTTTGCTGAGACTTATACCTAAACCCATCATTTCACCCCCAAAATTTATTCACTTCATTTTTTATCGTGTAATTTTCATCAAAACAAACAAATAATTAACTATATATCCCTATATTATTCATGCAACCAAATTACACACCCCCCCACAACCTCAGAAAGAAAGGAATTAAACCTCCATCACCAACTCCCAAAGCTGGCATTTTAGACTAAACTACTTTCTGACACAACCCTAGACAGCCCGAATAGCCCCCCGAGACAACCCCCGCACAAGCTCTAGAACCACAAACAAAGTTAACAACAACCCCCATCCACCCACCAAGAACAACCCAACCCCACACGAATAAAACATAGCCACCCCACTAAAATCCAACCGTCCTACCAATAAACCACCACTATCAACCGTCCCCCCATCAACTAAAACCACAGAAGTACCTAGCACAACAGCACCAGCTCCAACAACTAACCCAATCCCCAATCCATACCCAACAACCCCCCAATCTACCCAAGCCTCAGGATAAGGATCCGCCGCCAATGAAACCGAATAAACAAACACCACCAACATCCCCCCCAAATACACTATAACAAGCACCAAAGACATGAAAGAAGCACCCAAACTAACCAACCAACCACAGCCAGCAATAGACGCCACGACCAACCCAACCACTCCATAATAAGGGGATGGATTAGAAGCAACCGCCAGCCCACCCAGAACAAAACAAAGCCCTATAAACAGAACAAACTTCATCATAATTCCCGCCCAGCCTCTACCTGGGATCTGCAGCCTGAAAAACTGCCGTTATCCTTTAACTACAGGAACTACTCCATTCAACATCACCACCAACATCACTTTTTATACTTCATTTTCACCATACCAACTATTCCCCCCCCCCCCCTTACCCCCCCCGCGGCTTTTTCATATTACTTAAGGTATGTATTGCGCCACATTAATTTATTATCCCCATCAGGCACTACATTAATGTAGGATATTCCACCCAAAGACCAACCTCACCTCCAACCCCCGCCCAACATTTTCTCCAAATAGATAATGTGCGAGCAGTCACACCACCCCCCCATTTTTGCTTCAGGTACCATCACACCCAGCTAACCCGACCAACATCACACTACAAGCGTCACCCGAGATCGACAGTCTCTACAACGTACCTAACAACCAGCCCCGGATACGAGGGAATGTCCCAGCGCACCTTTGAATTCACGAGGTCATACAATTCGCCCACCTCCTAAAGCAAGCCTCTCGACCAACAGCTTTCAAGCGCTCACAAGCCAGAGAACCTGGTTATCTATTAACCGTGCTCCTCACGAGAACCGAGCTACTCAACGTCAGTTATACCCACGTCCCTTGTCTTGAGCCCATACTTTCCCTCTTACCCTCGAGGCCCTACTTGCTCTTTTGCGCCACCCGTGGTAACTTCAGGACCATAAACTGCCTCGCCCTCTCTACTTGCTCTTCACAGATACAAGTGCTGGGGATGGACGCTCCTCATTTCCTCTCGTTATCGCGACATTTCCTTTCTCTTTCTCTTCTCTTCTTCTGGGGGCGTCTTCAATATGCCCTTCCAGTGCGTAGCAGGAGATATCTTCCTCTTGACGTGAGCATCACATTACCGGCGAGCTACCTGCCGACCACCTGTAAGCCCATAGTGTCATGGTTGAAGGATAAGGTCGTCGCAAACTTGACACTGATGCACTTTAGCCTCATTCATGAAACCCGCGCTTTTTACCTCTTAAGCCATTGAATAATGCAATGGTCACCGGACATAACTATTTTATTCTCACTTTGCTGAGACTTATACCTAAACCCATCATTTCACCCCCAAAATTTATTCACTTCATTTTTTATCGTGTAATTTTCATCAAAACAAACAAATAATTAACTATATATCCCTATATTATTCATGCAACCAAATTACACACCCACCACTACGACACTTAACCCAAACTTACCTGCCTTTTTTTGGACAAAAAACCAAACAAAAACAACACATCACCACTCACCAAACCAAACCCACCTAAGTCTTTGTAGCTTACAAAAAGCATGACACTGAAGATGTCAAGACGGCAGCCACACGCACCCAAAGACAAAAGACTTAGTCCTAACCTTACTGTTGGTTGTTGCTAAATATATACATGCAAGTATCCGCGCTCCAGTGTAGATGCCCTGGGTACCCTAAATTTAGGTCGACAGGAGCGGGTATCAGGCACACCCATCACCGTAGCCCAAAACGCCTTGCAATTGCCACACCCCCACGGGTATTCAGCAGTAATTAATATTAAGCAATGAGTGCAAACTTGACTTAGTTATAGCAAGCTAAGGGTCGGTAAATCCTGTGCCAGCCACCGCGGTCATACAGGAGACCCAAATCAACATTACTTAACGGCGTAAAGAGTGGTCACATGTTATCCAAGTAGCTAAGATTAAAAGGCAGCTGAGCCGTAGAAAGCCAAAGATGCCCATAAGGCCCCTACTTAAAGAAGATCTTAGAACAACGATTTATTGAAGCCCACGAAAGCCAGGGCCCAAACTGGGATTAGATACCCCACTATGCCTGGCCCTAAATCTTGATGCTCGATCTTACCGGAGCATCCGCCCGAGAACTACGAGCACAAACGCTTAAAACTCTAAGGACTTGGCGGTGCCCCAAACCCACCTAGAGGAGCCTGTTCTATAATCGATGATCCACGATACACCTTACCATTCCTTGCAACAGTTCAGCCTATATACCGCCGTCGCCAGCCCACCCACCCTGAAGGACCAACAGTGGACGCAATAGCCCTACAACGCTAATACGACAGGTCAAGGTATAGCCTATGGAATGGGAGCAATGGGCTACATTTTCTAGACTAGAACATACGGCAAAGGGACATGAAACTATCCCTGGAAGGCGGATTTAGCAGTAAAGAGAGACAATCGAGCCCTCTTTAAGCCGGCTCTGGGACACGTACATACCGCCCGTCACCCTCCTCAAAAGCGACCCCCCCCCCCCATAAATTAATAAGTTGATCAGCCAAAGAGGAGGTAAGTCGTAACAAGGTAAGTGTACCGGAAGGTGCACTTAGAACACCAAGACGTAGCCTTAAATTAAAGCACTCAGCTTACACCTGAGAGATATCTGCTAACATCAGATCGTCTTGAATGCCAAACTCTAGCCCAACCTACATGACCCGGAATAACAAAGCTACTTCCAACACCCAACTAAAGCATTTATTAGTCCCAGTATAGGCGATAGAAAAGACACCATTGGAGCGATAGAGACCACGTACCGTAAGGGAAAGATGAAATAGCAATGAAAACTAAGCTAAAAACAGCAAAGATCAACCCTTGTACCTTTTGCATCATGGTCTAGCAAGAAAAACCAAGCAAAATGAATTTAAGTTTGCCACCCCGAAACCCAAGCGAGCTACTTGCGAGCAGCTATTATGAGCGAACCCGTCTCTGTTGCAAAAGAGTGGGATGACTTGCTAGTAGAGGTGAAAAGCCAATCGAGCTGGGTGATAGCTGGTTGCCTGTGAAATGAATCTTAGTTCACTCTTAATTCTTCTCCAAGGAACCTACAAACCCCAATGAAGCGAATTAAGGGCTATTTAAAGGAGGTACAGCTCCTTTAAAAAAGAATACAATCTCCACGAGCGGATAAACAACAAACCTGCAAAACCTACTGTGGGCCTTTAAGCAGCCATCAACAAAGAGTGCGTTAAAGCTCTGCACCTTAAAAATATAAAAACCACGTGACTCCCTCCCCACTAACGGGCTAACCTATAGAACAATAGGAGAATTAATGCTAGAATGAGTAACCAGGGTCCTCCCTCTTAGACGCAAGCTTACATCAGTACATTATTAACAAGCCACCAATATACGACAAATCAAACAAGCAGAGTATTAAACACTTTGTTAACCCGACATAGGAGCGTCCATTAAGAAAGATTAAAACCTGTAAAAGGAACTAGGCAAACCCGTCAAGGCCCGACTGTTTACCAAAAACATAGCCTTCAGCCAACCCACAGACAAGTATTGAAGGTGATGCCTGCCCGGTGACTATGTTCAACGGCCGCGGTATCCTAACCGTGCAAAGGTAGCGCAATCAATTGTCCCATAAATCGGGACCCGTATGAATGGCTAAACGAGGTCTTAACTGTCTCTTACAGGCAATCGGTGAAATTGATCTCCCTGTGCAAAAGCAGGGATAAACCCATAAGACGAGAAGACCCTGTGGAACTTTAAAAACAGCAACCACCCCAAAATACATACACCCCCACCCCGGGCTTACTTATCCATTGGGACGATGGTCTGCATTTTTTCGGTTGGGGCGACCTTGGAGCAAAACAAAACCTCCAAACATGGGACAACACCTCCAGACTAAGAGCCACTACTCAAAGTGCTAATAGCCACCAGATCCAATATAATTGATCAATGGACCAAGCTACCCCAGGGATAACAGCGCAATCTCCTCCGAGAGTCCATATCGACGGGGAGGTTTACGACCTCGATGTTGGATCAGGACATCCTAGTGGTGCAGCCGCTACTAAGGGTTCGTTTGTTCAACGATTAACAGTCCTACGTGATCTGAGTTCAGACCGGAGTAATCCAGGTCGGTTTCTATCTATGAACAACTCTTCCCAGTACGAAAGGATAGGAAAAGTGGGGCCAATACCACAAGCAAGCCCCCGCCTTAAGTAATGAAACCAACTAAATTACGAAAAGCTATCACACCCACCCACGTCCTAGAAAAGGACAAGCTAGCGTGGCAGAGCTCGGCAAATGCAAAAGGCTTAAGTCCTTTAACTCAGAGGTTCAAATCCTCTCCCTAGCTTACCAACCCCCATATGACCAACTACCCACTTCTAACCAGCCTAATCATAGCCACTTCCTATGCCCTCCCCATTCTAATTGCAGTAGCCTTCCTCACACTAGTAGAACGTAAAATCCTAAGTTACATGCAAGGACGAAAGGGCCCAAATGTCGTAGGCCCATTCGGACTACTACAACCCTTGGCAGACGGGGTGAAACTATTCATCAAAGAACCGATCCGCCCATCAACATCTTCCCCAATCCTATTCACCACAACTCCAATACTAGCCCTTCTCCTAGCGATTTCAATTTGAACCCCACTCCCACTACCATTCTCTCTCGCAGACCTCAACCTAGGCCTACTCTTTCTCCTAGCCATATCTAGCCTAGCCGTATACTCTATTCTATGATCAGGATGAGCCTCCAACTCAAAATATGCCCTAATTGGAGCACTACGAGCAGTAGCCCAAACCATCTCGTATGAAGTCACCCTAGCAATTATCCTACTCTCCATCATCCTACTCAGCGGAAATTACAACCTAAGCACTCTCGCAACCACCCAAGAACCCCTGTACCTTATCTTCTCATGCTGGCCACTAGCCATAATATGATACGTATCCACACTAGCCGAGACAAACCGAGCCCCATTTGACCTTACAGAGGGGGAGTCAGAACTAGTCTCTGGCTTCAACGTGGAATATGCAGCAGGACCATTCGCTTTATTCTTCCTAGCCGAATACGCCAACATCATGCTAATAAACACACTAACTACCATCTTATTCTTCAACCCAAGCTTCCTAAACCCTCCGCAAGAACTATTCCCTGTGATTCTAGCCACAAAAGTCCTCCTACTATCTGCTGGTTTCCTATGAGTCCGTGCTTCATATCCGCGCTTCCGATACGACCAGCTAATACACCTTCTATGAAAAAACTTCCTCCCACTCACACTGGCGATATGCTTGTGACACACCAGCATATCAATCTGTTACGCTGGACTTCCCCCCTACCTAAGAACCATAAAAGGAAATGTGCCTGAACGTCCCAAAGGGTCACTATGATAAAGTGAACATAGAGGTATACCAGCCCTCTCATTTCCTAACTTAGAAAAACAGGAATCGAACCTGCACTAAAGGGATCAAAACCCTCCATACTCCCATTATATTACTTTCTAGTAGGGTCAGCTAACAAAGCTATCGGGCCCATACCCCGAAAATGATGGTTTAACCCCTTCCCCTACTAATGAACCCACAAGCAAAATTAATTTTCGCAATCAGCCTGTTTATAGGGACTGCCATCACAATCTCGAGCAACCACTGAATAATAGCCTGGGCCGGCCTTGAAATCAACACCCTAGCAATCCTGCCACTGATCTCAAAATCCCACCATCCACGAGCCATTGAAGCCGCAACCAAGTACTTCCTTACCCAAGCAACTGCCTCCGCACTAGTCTTATTTTCCAGCATAACCAATGCATGGCACACCGGACAATGGGACATCACCCAACTAACCCATCCAATATCGTGCCTCATCCTAACCTCCGCCCTAGCAATAAAACTAGGACTAGTCCCATTTCATTTCTGATTCCCAGAAGTCCTCCAAGGGTCCCCACTTACCACAGGCCTCCTCCTATCAACAATGATAAAATTACCCCCTATCTCACTGCTATTCATAACATCACCCTCACTAAACCCTACTCTGCTAGCCTGCATAGCAATCATATCTGCCGCTCTGGGAGGATGAATAGGACTAAACCAAACACAAATCCGAAAAATCCTAGCCTTCTCCTCCATCTCCCATCTAGGATGGATAACAATCATTATCTCGTACAACCCTAAACTAACCTTACTTAATTTTTACCTCTACACACTAATAACAATAGCAGTATTCCTAACTTTAAACACAATTAAAGTCTCAAAACTATCAACCCTAATAACTGCATGGACAAAGGTACCAGCACTAAACGCCATACTACTACTAACAATACTCTCTATAGCAGGACTGCCCCCATTAACAGGTTTCCTCCCAAAATGACTTATCATCCAAGAGCTAACTAAACAAGACATAATCCCAATAGCAACTTCAATCTCCCTCCTATCACTCCTAAGCCTATTCTTCTATCTTCGCCTAGCATACTGTGCAACAATCACACTACCCCCACACACCACCAACCACATTAAACAATGACATACTAACAAACCAACCAGCACCTTAATTGCCATCCTAATCACCATATCAACTGCACTCCTACCGGTTTCACCACTAATCACCACTATTATTTAAGAAACTTAGGATCACTTAAACCGAAGGCCTTCAAAGCCTTAAACAAGAGTTAAACCCTCTTAGTTTCTGCTAAGATCCGCAGGATGCTACCCCACATCTCCTGAATGCAACCCAGGTACTTTAATTAAGCTAGGACCTTACAACCCAACTAGGTAGATGGGCTTCGATCCCACAACAATATAGTTAACAGCTACATGCCCTAACCAACAGGCTTCTACCTAAGACTTCGGCGCAATCAATACGCATCTGCGAGTTTGCAACCCGCCGTGAATTTCACCACAAAGCCGATAAGAAGAGGAATTGAACCTCTGTAAAAAGGACTACAGCCTAACGCTTATACACTCAGCCATCTTACCTGTGACATTCATTAACCGATGATTATTCTCAACCAACCACAAAGATATCGGTACCCTATACCTAATTTTCGGCGCATGGGCCGGAATAGTGGGCACCTCACTAAGCCTTCTCATCCGAGCAGAACTAGGCCAACCAGGAGCCCTGCTCGGAGACGACCAAATCTACAACGTGATCGTTACAGCACATGCTTTCGTAATAATCTTCTTTATAGTTATACCAATTATGATCGGGGGCTTCGGCAACTGACTAGTCCCCCTAATAATTGGGGCCCCAGACATAGCATTCCCACGAATGAACAACATAAGCTTCTGACTTCTACCACCCTCTTTCCTCCTTCTCCTGGCTTCCTCCACAGTCGAGGCAGGAGCAGGTACGGGCTGAACAGTGTACCCCCCATTAGCCGGCAACTTAGCCCATGCTGGAGCTTCAGTTGACCTAGCCATCTTCTCCCTTCACCTAGCTGGAATCTCATCAATTCTGGGCGCAATCAACTTTATCACCACAGCAATTAACATAAAACCACCAGCCCTCTCCCAATACCAAACCCCCCTATTTGTCTGATCAGTACTTATCACAGCAGTCCTACTGCTTCTCTCCCTCCCTGTACTCGCTGCCGGAATCACTATACTACTAACCGACCGCAACCTAAATACCACTTTCTTTGACCCGGCAGGAGGAGGAGACCCAGTACTTTATCAACACCTATTCTGATTCTTCGGACACCCTGAAGTCTACATCCTCATTCTACCAGGATTCGGAATCATCTCCCACGTCGTAACCTACTACTCAGGAAAAAAAGAACCTTTCGGTTATATAGGAATGGTATGAGCTATACTTTCCATCGGGTTCCTAGGATTTATCGTTTGGGCCCACCATATATTCACAGTAGGCATGGACGTAGACACCCGAGCATACTTCACATCAGCCACTATAATCATCGCCATCCCAACTGGCATTAAAGTATTCAGCTGACTAGCAACACTCCACGGAGGCATTATCAAATGAGACCCACCCATACTATGGGCCCTAGGATTCATCTTCCTATTCACCATCGGGGGCCTAACAGGGATCGTTTTAGCAAACTCTTCACTAGACATTGCTCTGCACGATACCTACTATGTAGTAGCTCACTTCCACTATGTACTATCAATAGGAGCAGTATTCGCAATTCTAGCCGGATTCACACACTGATTCCCACTATTCACCGGGTACACTCTACATTCCACATGAGCCAAAATCCACTTCGGAGTAATATTTGTAGGCGTTAACCTCACCTTCTTCCCACAACACTTCCTTGGCCTAGCTGGCATGCCACGTCGATACTCAGACTACCCAGACGCCTACACACTATGAAACACCATCTCATCAGTAGGTTCCCTAATCTCTATAACAGCCGTAATCATGCTAGTATTCATCATCTGAGAAGCCTTCGCATCCAAACGCAAAGCTTTCCAACCAGAACTTACAAGCACAAATATCGAATGAATCTACGGTTGCCCACCCCCATTCCACACCTTTGAAGAACCAGCCTTTGTCCAAGTACAAGAAAGGAAGGACTCGAACCCTCATATGTTGGTTTCAAGCCAACCGCATAAAACCACTTATGCTTCTTTCTCATAGAGACGCTAGTAAAACGATTACATAGCCTTGTCAAGGCTATATTGCAGGTGAAAACCCTGTGCGCCTCAAAATATGGCCAACCACTCACAACTTAATTTCCAAGACGCCTCATCACCAATTATAGAAGAACTGATACAATTCCACGACCACGCCATAATAGTGGCCCTAGCCATCTGCAGCTTGGTCCTCTATCTACTGACTCTAATACTAACAGGTAAACTCTCATCAAATACAGTTGATGCACAGGCGATCGAACTAGTATGAACAATCCTACCAGCCATAGTACTAATCACCCTAGCCCTGCCATCCCTGCGCATCCTATACATGATGGATGAAGTCAACCAACCAGACCTCACTCTAAAAGCCATTGGACACCAATGGTACTGATCCTACGAGTACACCGACTTCAAAGACCTAACATTCGACTCCTACATAACACCAACATCAGAGCTCCCACTAGGACACTTTCGACTTCTAGAAGTAGACCACCGTGTTATCGTCCCAATAAACTCTACCATCCGAGTTATTGTCACCGCTGACGACGTCCTGCACTCATGAGCTGTACCAAGCCTAGGCGTCAAAACGGATGCAATCCCAGGACGACTAAACCAAACTTCCTTCCTAGCAAACCGACCAGGAGTATTCTACGGACAATGCTCAGAGATCTGCGGAGCAAACCACAGCTTCATACCAATCGTAGTAGAGTCCACACCACTTGACAACTTCGAAAACTGATCTTCTCTACTATCTTCCTAATCATTAAGAAGCTATGAAACAGCGTTAGCCTTTTAAGCTAGAGAAAGAGGGACGCTAACCCTCCTTAATGACATGCCACAACTCAACCCAAATCCATGATTTTTTATCATACTAACCTCATGACTAACATTTTCAATAATCATCCAACCTAAAATCCTATCCATAACATCCCCAAACCCACCACTCAACAAGACCACTACCACCACCCCTACTACCCCATGAACTTGACCATGAACCTAAGTTTCTTCGACCAATTCTCAAGTCCATCCCTACTGGGCATTCCACTAATCCTCATCTCAATCACTTTCCCAGCCCTACTACTACCGTCACAAAACAACCGCTGGGTGACGAGCCGTCTATCCACCCTACAACTATGAGCGGTCAACCTCATCACAAAGCAACTAATAATACCACTGAACAAAAAAGGACACAAATGAGCCCTAATCCTAACCTCATTAATGGTATTCCTCCTACTAATCAACCTTCTAGGCCTATTGCCCTACACATTCACTCCAACCACCCAACTATCCATGAGCCTAGCCCTAGCCTTCCCACTATGACTAGCCACCCTCCTCACAGGGTTACGCAACCAACCTTCAACTACCCTAGGGCACCTGCTACCAGAAGGCACTCCAACACCGCTGATCCCAGCACTGGTCTTAATTGAAACAACAAGCCTTCTAATTCGTCCTATTGCGCTAGGAGTACGACTAACAGCCAACCTCACAGCAGGACACCTTTTAATCCAACTTATTTCTACCGCCACGATCGCCTTACTATCGACCATACCTATGGTCTCCCTACTAACATTCCTAATCCTGCTGCTACTAACCATCCTGGAAGTAGCCGTAGCCATGATCCAGGCCTACGTCTTTGTCCTCCTACTCAGCCTCTACCTCCAAGAAAACATCTAACACAATGGCACACCAAGCACACTCCTACCACATAGTAGATCCAAGCCCATGACCCATCTTCGGAGCAGCCGCCGCCCTACTAACCACGTCCGGCCTAACCATATGATTCCACTACCACTCCCCACAACTACTTGCCATTGGCCTATTATCAACCACCCTAGTCATATTCCAATGATGACGAGACATTGTACGCGAAAGCACATTCCAAGGTCACCACACTCCCACCGTCCAAAAAGGGCTACGATACGGCATAGTCCTGTTCATCACATCAGAAGCTTTCTTCTTCCTAGGCTTCTTCTGAGCCTTCTTCCACTCAAGCCTAGCCCCAACCCCAGAACTAGGAGGACAATGACCACCAGCAGGAATCAAACCCTTGAACCCCATAGAAGTACCGCTACTAAACACTGCCATCCTACTAGCTTCAGGAATCACCGTCACATGAGCCCATCACGCTATCATAGAGGCCCGCCGAAAACAAGCAATCTATGCTCTCACCTTAACTGTCCTCCTAGGATTCTACTTTACCGCACTACAAGCCATAGAATACTACGAAGCTCCCTTCTCCATCGCAGACGGAGTATACGGGTCTACCTTCTTCGTAGCCACTGGATTTCACGGCCTACACGTAATCATTGGCTCCACATTCCTCCTAATCTGCCTCCTACGCCTCATTAAATTCCACTTTACACCAAACCATCACTTTGGTTTCGAAGCAGCAGCCTGATACTGACACTTTGTAGACGTCGTATGACTATTCCTATATATCTCTATTTACTGATGAGGATCCTGCTCTTCTAGTATACTAATTACAATCGACTTCCAATCCTTAAAATCTGGTTCAAACCCAGAGAAGAGCAATAAACATAATCACATTTATAATCACCCTATCCATAACCCTAAGCATCGCCCTAACCATACTAAACCTATGACTGGCCCAAACGAACCCAGACTCAGAAAAACTATCCCCATACGAATGCGGCTTTGACCCATTAGGATCCGCTCGACTACCATTCTCCATTCGATTCTTCCTAGTAGCAATCCTATTCCTACTGTTCGACCTAGAAATTGCCCTACTCCTACCTCTTCCATGAGCCACCCAACTCCAAGCCCCAACCACTACACTAACATGAGCCTCAGTCCTTATCCTACTCCTCACCCTAGGTCTAGTGTACGAATGAACCCAAGGAGGGCTAGAATGGGCCGAATAACAGAAAGTTAGTCTAACCAAGACAGTTGATTTCGACTCAACAGATTATAGCCACAACCCTATAACTTTCTTAATGACCCTCCTACACCTAAGCTTCTACTCAGCCTTCTCCCTAAGCGCCTTAGGCCTAGCCTTCCACCGAACCCACCTAATCTCAGCCTTACTATGCTTAGAGGGCATGATATTGTCTATATATGTAGCCCTGTCAATATGACCCATCCAAACACAAATAACATCCGCCACCATACTACCAATACTTATACTAACATTCTCAGCCTGCGAAGCAGGAACGGGGCTCGCCCTACTAGTAGCCTCAACACGCACCCACGGTTCAGACCACCTCCACAACTTTAACCTCCTAAAATGCTAAAAATCATCATACCAACTATTATACTCCTTCCCATGACCATATCCTCACCCAGCAAGTACCTTTGGGCTAATACCACAACACACAGCATATTAATTGCCGCCATTAGCCTACAGCTATTCACCCCAACATACTACCCAAACAAAAACCTATCTCACTGGACTGCTATCGACCAAATCTCTTCACCACTACTAGTCCTATCATGTTGACTCCTGCCTCTGATGCTAATGGCAAGTCAAAACCATCTAGAACAAGAACCAACCAACCGCAAACGAATCTTCATCACAACAATCATTCTAGCTCAACTATTCATCCTATCAGCCTTCTCAGCCTCGGAACTCATACTATTCTACATTGCTTTTGAAGCAACCCTAATCCCCACATTAATCCTCATCACCCGATGAGGAAACCAACCAGAACGACTTAAAGCCGGAATCTACCTACTGTTCTACACGCTTGCCAGCTCACTCCCCCTACTAATCGCCATCCTGCACCTACACAACCAAACTGGCACATTATACTTCCCAATACTTAAACTATCCCACCCAACCATCACACACTCCTGAACGGGCCTAGCAGCCAGCTTAGCCCTTCTCGTAGCATTCATGGTCAAAGCTCCACTATACGGACTACACCTATGACTGCCTAAAGCTCATGTAGAGGCCCCAATTGCCGGCTCAATGCTTCTCGCAGCCCTGCTCTTAAAACTGGGAGGCTACGGCATCATACGAGTCACTATCCTAGTAAACCCATCCCTAAACAACCTGCACTACCCATTCATCACCCTCTCTCTATGGGGAGCGCTCATAACTAGTGCCATCTGCCTACGACAAATCGACCTAAAGTCACTAATCGCTTACTCATCAGTAAGCCACATAGGCCTTGTCATCGCCGCAACTATAATCCAAACCCAATGAGCATTCTCAGGAGCAATGATCCTAATAATTTCACACGGACTAAC
>NW_026961011.1:0-22618 GCF_021018805.1 Prinia subflava | reverse complement strand
GAAAGTGTCTGCAGCAGCTTCTCTGCTTGCTGAAAACACAGAGAACAAACAGGGCTTGTGTCTTGAGAAAAACAAACACAGCAACAGCAAAGCATAGTGTTCTACATAGCTCTTCCATGGAAAACAAGCAATTTAGATCCTAAAACCTTTGCTCTTGCTCTGCAGACGAGGAATACACCAACTGGTACAAAATATACTTCACTTGTGAAAAAGGGGCAAGAAAGTGTCTGCAGCAGCTTCTCTGCTTGCTGAAAACGCAGGGAACAAACAGGGTTTGTGTCTTGAGAAAACCAACACAGCAACAGCAAAGCACAGTGTTCTACATATCTCTTCCAAGGAAATCAAGCAATTTAGATCCTAAAACCTTTGCTCTTGCTCTGCAGACAAGGAATACACCAACTGGTACAAAATATACTTCACTTGTGAAAAAGGGGCAAGAAAGTGTCTGCAGCAGCTTCTCTGCTTGCTGCAAACACAGACAACCAACAGGATTTGTGTCTTGAGAAAACCAACACAGCAACAGCAAAGCATAGTGTTCTACATAGCTCTTCCATGGAAAACAAGCAATTTAGATCCTAAAACCTTTGCTCTTGCTCTGCAGACGAGGAATACACCAACTGGTACAAAATATACTTCACTTGTGGAAAAGGGGGCAAGAAAGTGTCTGCAGCAGCTTCTCTGCTTGCTGAAAACACAGGGAACAAACAGGGTTTGTGTCTTGAGAAAACCAACACAGCAACAGCAAAGCACAGTGTTCTACATATCTCTTCCAAGGAAATCAAGCAATTTAGGTCCTAAAACCTTTGCTCCTGCTCTCCAGACGAGGAATACACCAACTGGTACAAAATATACTTCACTAGTGGAAAAGGAGCAAGAAAGTGTCTGCAGCAGCTTCTCTGCTTGCTGAAAACACAGAGAACAAACAGGGTTTGTGTCTTTAGAAAACCAACACAGCAACAGCAAAGCATAGTGTTCTACATAGCTCTTCCATGGAAAACAAGCAATTTAGATCCTAAAACCTTTGCTCTTGCTCTGCAGACGAGGAATACACCAACTGGTACAAAATATACTTCACTTGTGGAAAAGGGGCAAGAAAGTGTCTGCAGCAGCTTCTCTGCTTGCTGAAAACACAGGGAACAAACAGGGTTTGTGTCTTGAGAAAACCAACACAGCAACAGCAAAGCACAGTGTTCTACATATCTCTTCCAAGGAAATCAAGCAATTTAGGTCCTAAAACCTTTGCTCTTGCTCTGCAGACAAGGAATACACCAACTGGTACAAAATATACTTCACTTGTGGAAAAGGGGCAAGAAAGTGTCTGCAGCAGCTTCTCTGCTTGCTGAAAACACAGGGAACAAACAGGGTTTGTGTCTTTAGAAAACCAACACAGCAACAGCAAAGCATAGTGTTCTACATAGCTCTTCCATGGAAAACAAGCAATTTAGATCCTAAAACCTTTGCTCTTGCTCTGCAGACGAGGAATACACCAACTGGTACAAAATATACTTCACTTGTGGAAAAGGGGCAAGAAAGTGTCTGCAGCAGCTTCTCTGCTTGCTGAAAACACAGGGAACAAACAGGGTTTGTGTCTTGAGAAAACCAACACAGCAACAGCAAAGCATAGTGTTCTACATAGCTCTTCCATGGAAAACAAGCAATTTAGATCCTAAAACCTTTGCTCTTGCTCTGCAGAGGAGGAACACACCAACTGGTACAAAATATACTTCACTTGTGGAAAAGGGGCAAGAAAGTGTCTGCAGAAGCTTCTCTGCTTGCTGAAAACACAGGGAACAAACAGGGTTTGTGTCTTGAGAAAACCAACACAGCAACAGCAAAGCACAGTGTTCTACATATCTCTTCCAAGGAAATCAAGCATTTAGATCCTAAAACCTTTGCTCTTGCTCTGCAGACAAGGAATACACCAACTGGTACAAAATATACTTCACTTGTGGAAAAGGGGCAAGAAAGTGTCTGCAGCAGCTTCTCTGCTTGCTGAAAACACAGGGAACAAACAGGGTTTGTGTCTTGAGAAAACCAACACAGCAACAGCAAAGCACAGTGTTCTACATATCTCTTCCAAGGAAATCAAGCAATTTAGGTCCTAAAACCTTTGCTCCTGCTCTCCAGACGAGGAATACACCAACTGGTACAAAATATACTTCACTAGTGGAAAAGGAGCAAGAAAGTGTCTGCAGCAGCTTCTCTGCTTGCTGAAAACACAGAGACCAAACAGGGTTTGTGTCTTTAGAAAACCAACACAGCAACAGCAAAGCATAGTGTTCTACATAGCTCTTCCATGGAAATCAAGCAATTTAGATCCTAAAACCTTTGCTCTTGCTCTGCAGACGAGGAATACACCAACTGGTACAAAATATACTTCACTTGTGGAAAAGGGGCAAGAAAGTGTCTGCAGCAGCTTCTCTGCTTGCTGAAAACACAGGGAACAAACAGGGTTTGTGTCTTGAGAAAACCAACACAGCAACAGCAAAGCACAGTGTTCTACATATCTCTTCCAAGGAAATCAAGCAATTTAGGTCCTAAAACCTTTGCTCCTGCTCTCCAGACGAGGAATACACCAACTGGTACAAAATATACGTCAGTAGTGGAGAAAGCAGGTACGTGTCTTCAAGAGCTTCTCTGCTCGCTGCAAGTACAGAGAACAAACAGGGTTTGTTTCTTGAGAAAACCGACACAGCAACAGCAAAGCATAGTGTTCTACAGAGCTCTTCCATGGAAAACAAGCAATTTAGGTCCTAACACCTTTGCTCTTGCTCTGCAGACGAGGAATACACCAACTGGTACAAAATATACTTCACTTGTGGAAAAGGGGCAAGAAAGTGTCTGCAGCAGCTTCTCTGCTTGCTGAAAACACAGGGAACAAACAGGGTTTGTGTCTTGAGAAAACCAACACAGCAACAGCAAAGCACAGTGTTCTACATATCTCTTCCAAGGAAATCAAGCAATTTAGATCCTAAAACCTTTGCACTTGCTCTGCAGACGAGGAATACACCAACTGGTACAAAATATACTTCACTTGTGGAAAAGGGGCAAGAAAGTGTCTGCAGCAGCTTCTCTGCTTGCTGAAAACACAGGGAACAAACAGGGTTTGTGTCTTTAGAAAACCAACACAGCAACAGCAAAGCATAGTGTTCTACATAGCTCTTCCATGGAAAACAAGCAATTTAAATCCTAAAACCTTTGCTCTTGCTCTGCAGACGAGGAATACACCAACTGGTACAAAATATACTTCACTTGTGGAAAAGGGGCAAGAAAGTGTCTGCAGCAGCTTCTCTGCTTGCTGAAAACACAGGGAACAAACAGGGTTTGTGTCTTGAGAAAACCAACACAGCAACAGCAAAGCACAGTGTTCTACATATCTCTTCCAAGGAAATCAAGCAATTTAGGTCCTAAAACCTTTGCTCCTGCTCTCCAGACGAGGAATACACCAACTGGTACAAAATATACTTCACTAGTGGAAAAGGAGCAAGAAAGTGTCTGCAGCAGCTTCTCTGCTTGCTGAAAACACAGAGACCAAACAGGGTTTGTGTCTTTAGAAAACCAACACAGCAACAGCAAAGCATAGTGTTCTACATAGCTCTTCCAAGGAAATCAAGCAATTTAGATCCTAAAACCTTTGCTCTTTCTCTGCAGACGAGGAATACACCAACTGGTACAAAATATACTTCACTTGTGGAAAAGGGGCAAGAAAGTGTCTGCAGCAGCTTCTCTGCTTGCTGAAAACACAGGGAACAAACAGGGTTTGTGTCTTGAGAAAACCAACACAGCAACAGCAAAGCATAGTGTTCTACATAGCTCTTCCATGGAAAACAAGCAATTTAGATCCTAAAACCTTTGCTCTTGCTCTGCAGACGAGGAATACACAAACTGGTACAAAATATACTTCACTAGTGGAAAAGGAGCAAGAAAGTGTCTGCAGCAGCTTCTCTGCTTGCTGAAAACACAGAGAACAAACAGGGCTTGTGTCTTGAGAAAACAAACACAGCAACAGCAAAGCATAGTGTTCTACATAGCTCTTCCATGGAAAACAAGCAATTTAGATCCTAAAACCTTTGCTCTTGCTCTGCAGACGAGGAATACACCAACTGGTACAAAATATACTTCACTTGTGGAAAAGGGGCAAGAAAGTGTCTGCAGCAGCTTCTCTGCTTGCTGAAAACACAGGGAACAAACAGGGTTTGTGTCTTGAGAAAACCAACACAGCAACAGCAAAGCACAGTGTTCTACATATCTCTTCCAAGGAAATCAAGCAATTTAGGTCCTAAAACCTTTGCTCCTGCTCTCCAGACGAGGAATACACCAACTGGTACAAAATATACTTCACTAGTGGAAAAGGAGCAAGAAAGTGTCTGCAGCAGCTTCTCTGCTTGCTGAAAACACAGAGACCAAACAGGGTTTGTGTCTTTAGAAAACCAACACAGCAACAGCAAAGCATAGTGTTCTACATAGCTCTTCCATGGAAATCAAGCAATTTAGATCCTAAAACCTTTGCTCTTGCTCTGCAGACGAGGAATACACCAACTGGTACAAAATATACTTCACTTGTGGAAAAGGGGCAAGAAAGTGTCTGCAGCAGCTTCTCTGCTTGCTGAAAACACAGAGACCAAACAGGGTTTGTGTCTTTAGAAAACCAACACAGCAACAGCAAAGCATAGTGTTCTACAGAGCTCTTCCATGGAAAACAAGCAATTTAAATCCTAAAACCTTTGCTCTTGCTCTGCAGACGAGGAATACACCAACTGGTACAAAATATACTTCACTTGTGGAAAAGGGGCAAGAAAGTGTCTGCAGCAGCTTCTCTGCTTGCTGCAAACACAGACAACCAACAGGACTTGTGTCTTGAGAAAACCAACACAGCAACAGCAAAGCATAGTGTTCTACAGAGCTCTTCCATGGAAAACAAGCAATTTAGATCCTAAAACCTTTGCTCTTGCTCTGCAGACGAGGAATACACAAACTGGTACAAAATATACTTCACTAGTGGAAAAGGAGCAAGAAAGTGTCTGCAGCAGCTTCTCTGCTTGCTGAAAACACAGAGAACAAACAGGGCTTGTGTCTTGAGAAAACAAACACAGCAACAGCAAAGCATAGTGTTCTACATAGCTCTTCCATGGAAAACAAGCAATTTAGATCCTAAAACCTTTGCTCTTGCTCTGCAGACGAGGAATACACCAACTGGTACAAAATATACTTCACTTGTGGAAAAGGGGCAAGAAAGTGTCTGCAGCAGCTTCTCTGCTTGCTGAAAACACAGGGAACAAACAGGGTTTGTGTCTTGAGAAAACCAACACAGCAACAGCAAAGCACAGTGTTCTACATATCTCTTCCAAGGAAATCAAGCAATTTAGGTCCTAAAACCTTTGCTCCTGCTCTCCAGACGAGGAATACACCAACTGGTACAAAATATACTTCACTAGTGGAAAAGGAGCAAGAAAGTGTCTGCAGCAGCTTCTCTGCTTGCTGAAAACACAGAGAACAAACAGGGTTTGTGTCTTTAGAAAACCAACACAGCAACAGCAAAGCATAGTGTTCTACATAGCTCTTCCATGGAAAACAAGCAATTTAGATCCTAAAACCTTTGCTCTTGCTCTGCAGACGAGGAATACACCAACTGGTACAAAATATACTTCACTTGTGGAAAAGGGGCAAGAAAGTGTCTGCAGCAGCTTCTCTGGTTGCTGAAAACACAGGGAACAAACAGGGTTTGTGTCTTGAGAAAACCAACACAGCAACAGCAAAGCACAGTGTTCTACATATCTCTTCCAAGGAAATCAAGCAATTTAGGTCCTAAAACCTTTGCTCTTGCTCTGCAGACAAGGAATACACCAACTGGTACAAAATATACTTCACTTGTGGAAAAGGGGCAAGAAAGTGTCTGCAGCAGCTTCTCTGCTTGCTGAAAACACAGGGAACAAACAGGGTTTGTGTCTTTAGAAAACCAACACAGCAACAGCAAAGCATAGTGTTCTACATAGCTCTTCCATGGAAAACAAGCAATTTAGATCCTAAAACCTTTGCTCTTGCTCTGCAGACGAGGAATACACCAACTGGTACAAAATATACTTCACTTGTGGAAAAGGGGCAAGAAAGTGTCTGCAGCAGCTTCTCTGCTTGCTGAAAACACAGGGAACAAACAGGGTTTGTGTCTTGAGAAAACCAACACAGCAACAGCAAAGCACAGTGTTCTACATATCTCTTCCAAGGAAATCAAGCAATTTAGGTCCTAAAACCTTTGCTCCTGCTCTCCAGACGAGGAATACACCAACTGGTACAAAATATACTTCACTAGTGGAAAAGGAGCAAGAAAGTGTCTGCAGCAGCTTCTCTGCTTGCTGAAAACACAGAGACCAAACAGGGTTTGTGTCTTTAGAAAACCAACACAGCAACAGCAAAGCATAGTGTTCTACATAGCTCTTCCAAGGAAATCAAGCAATTTAGATCCTAAAACCTTTGCTCTTGCTCTGCAGACGAGGAATACACCAACTGGTACAAAATATACTTCACTTGTGGAAAAGGGGCAAGAAAGTGTCTGCAGCAGCTTCTCTGCTTGCTGAAAACACAGGGAACAAACAGGGTTTGTGTCTTGAGAAAACCAACACAGCAACAGCAAAGCACAGTGTTCTACATAGCTCTTCCATGGAAAACAAGCAATTTAGATCCTAAAACCTTTGCTCTTGCTCTGCAGACGAGGAATACACAAACTGGTACAAAATATACTTCACTAGTGGAAAAGGAGCAAGAAAGTGTCTGCAGCAGCTTCTCTGCTTGCTGAAAACACAGAGAACAAACAGGGCTTGTGTCTTGAGAAAACAAACACAGCAACAGCAAAGCATAGTGTTCTACATAGCTCTTCCATGGAAAACAAGCAATTTAGATCCTAAAACCTTTGCTCTTGCTCTGCAGACGAGGAATACACCAACTGGTACAAAATATACTTCACTTGTGGAAAAGGGGCAAGAAAGTGTCTGCAGCAGCTTCTCTGCTTGCTGAAAACACAGGGAACAAACAGGGTTTGTGTCTTGAGAAAACCAACACAGCAACAGCAAAGCACAGTGTTCTACATATCTCTTCCAAGGAAATCAAGCAATTTAGGTCCTAAAACCTTTGCTCCTGCTCTCCAGACGAGGAATACACCAACTGGTACAAAATATACTTCACTAGTGGAAAAGGAGCAAGAAAGTGTCTGCAGCAGCTTCTCTGCTTGCTGAAAACACAGAGACCAAACAGGGTTTGTGTCTTTAGAAAACCAACACAGCAACAGCAAAGCATAGTGTTCTACATAGCTCTTCCATGGAAATCAAGCAATTTAGATCCTAAAACCTTTGCTCTTGCTCTGCAGACGAGGAATACACCAACTGGTACAAAATATACTTCACTTGTGGAAAAGGGGCAAGAAAGTGTCTGCAGCAGCTTCTCTGCTTGCTGAAAACACAGGGAACAAACAGGGTTTGTGTCTTGAGAAAACCAACACAGCAACAGCAAAGCACAGTGTTCTACATATCTCTTCCAAGGAAATCAAGCAATTTACGTCCTAAAACCTTTGCTCCTGCTCTCCAGACGAGGAATACACCAACTGGTACAAAATATACGTCAGTAGTGGAGAAAGCAGGTACGTGTCTTCAAGAGCTTCTCTGCTCGCTGCAAGTACAGAGAACAAACAGGGTTTGTTTCTTGAGAAAACCAACACAGCAACAGCAAAGCATAGTGTTCTACAGAGCTCTTCCATGGAAAACAAGCAATTTAAATCCTAAAACCTTTGCTCTTGCTCTGCAGACGAGGAATACACCAACTGGTACAAAATATACTTCACTTGTGGAAAAGGGGCAAGAAAGTGTCTGCAGCAGCTTCTCTGCTTGCTGCAAACACAGACAACCAACAGGACTTGTGTCTTGAGAAAACCAACACAGCAACAGCAAAGCATAGTGTTCTACAGAGCTCTTCCATGGAAAACAAGCAATTTAGATCCTAAAACCTTTGCTCTTGCTCTGCAGACGAGGAATACACAAACTGGTACAAAATATACTTCACTAGTGGAAAAGGAGCAAGAAAGTGTCTGCAGCAGCTTCTCTGCTTGCTGAAAACACAGAGAACAAACAGGGCTTGTGTCTTGAGAAAACAAACACAGCAACAGCAAAGCATAGTGTTCTACATAGCTCTTCCATGGAAAACAAGCAATTTAGATCCTAAAACCTTTGCTCTTGCTCTGCAGACGAGGAATACACCAACTGGTACAAAATATACTTCACTTGTGGAAAAGGGGCAAGAAAGTGTCTGCAGCAGCTTCTCTGCTTGCTGAAAACACAGGGAACAAACAGGGTTTGTGTCTTGAGAAAACCAACACAGCAACAGCAAAGCACAGTGTTCTACATATCTCTTCCAAGGAAATCAAGCAATTTAGGTCCTAAAACCTTTGCTCCTGCTCTCCAGACGAGGAATACACCAACTGGTACAAAATATACTTCACTAGTGGAAAAGGAGCAAGAAAGTGTCTGCAGCAGCTTCTCTGCTTGCTGAAAACACAGAGAACAAACAGGGTTTGTGTCTTTAGAAAACCAACACAGCAACAGCAAAGCATAGTGTTCTACATAGCTCTTCCATGGAAAACAAGCAATTTAGATCCTAAAACCTTTGCTCTTGCTCTGCAGACGAGGAATACACCAACTGGTACAAAATATACTTCACTTGTGGAAAAGGGGCAAGAAAGTGTCTGCAGCAGCTTCTCTGGTTGCTGAAAACACAGGGAACAAACAGGGTTTGTGTCTTGAGAAAACCAACACAGCAACAGCAAAGCACAGTGTTCTACATATCTCTTCCAAGGAAATCAAGCAATTTAGGTCCTAAAACCTTTGCTCTTGCTCTGCAGACAAGGAATACACCAACTGGTACAAAATATACTTCACTTGTGGAAAAGGGGCAAGAAAGTGTCTGCAGCAGCTTCTCTGCTTGCTGAAAACACAGGGAACAAACAGGGTTTGTGTCTTTAGAAAACCAACACAGCAACAGCAAAGCATAGTGTTCTACATAGCTCTTCCATGGAAAACAAGCAATTTAGATCCTAAAACCTTTGCTCTTGCTCTGCAGACGAGGAATACACCAACTGGTACAAAATATACTTCACTTGTGGAAAAGGGGCAAGAAAGTGTCTGCAGCAGCTTCTCTGCTTGCTGCAAACACAGACAACCAACAGGACTTGTGTCTTGAGAAAACCAACACAGCAACAGCAAAGCATAGTGTTCTACATAGCTCTTCCATGGAAAACAAGCAATTTAGATCCTAAAACCTTTTCTCTTGCTCTGCAGAGGAGGAACACACCAACTGGTACAAAATATACTTCACTTGTGGAAAAGGGGCAAGAAAGTGTCTGCAGAAGCTTCTCTGCTTGCTGAAAACACAGGGAACAAACAGGGTTTGTGTCTTGAGAAAACCAACACAGCAACAGCAAAGCACAGTGTTCTACATATCTCTTCCAAGGAAATCAAGCAATTTAGATCCTAAAACCTTTGCTCTTGCTCTGCAGACAAGGAATACACCAACTGGTACAAAATATACTTCACTTGTGGAAAAGGGGCAAGAAAGTGTCTGCAGCAGCTTCTCTGCTTGCTGAAAACACAGGGAACAAACAGGGTTTGTGTCTTGAGAAAACCAACACAGCAACAGCAAAGCACAGTGTTCTACATATCTCTTCCAAGGAAATCAAGCAATTTAGGTCCTAAAACCTTTGCTCCTGCTCTCCAGACGAGGAATACACCAACTGGTACAAAATATACTTCACTAGTGGAAAAGGAGCAAGAAAGTGTCTGCAGCAGCTTCTCTGCTTGCTGAAAACACAGAGACCAAACAGGGTTTGTGTCTTTAGAAAACCAACACAGCAACAGCAAAGCATAGTGTTCTACATAGCTCTTCCATGGAAAACAAGCAATTTAGATCCTAAAACCTTTGCTCTTGCTCTGCAGACGAGGAATACACCAACTGGTACAAAATATACTTCACTTGTGGAAAAGGGGCAAGAAAGTGTCTGCAGCAGCTTCTCTGCTGGCTGAAAACACAGGGAACAAACAGGGTTTGTGTCTTGAGAAAACCAACACAGCAACAGCAAAGCACAGTGTTCTACATATCTCTTCCAAGGAAATCAAGCAATTTACGTCCTAAAACCTTTGCTCCTGCTCTCCAGACGAGGAATACACCAACTGGTACAAAATATACGTCAGTAGTGGAGAAAGCAGGTACGTGTCTTCAAGAGCTTCTCTGCTCGCTGCAAGTACAGAGAACAAACAGGGTTTGTTTCTTGAGAAAACCAACACAGCAACAGCAAAGCATAGTGTTCTACAGAGCTCTTCCATGGAAATCAAGCAATTTAGGTCCTAACACATTTGCTCTTGCTTTGCAGACGAGGAACACACCAACTGGTACAAAATATACTTCACTTGTAAAAAGGGGCAAGAAAGTGTCTGCAGCAGCTTCTCTGCTTGCTGCAAACACAGACAACCAACAGGACTTGTGTCTTGAGAAAACCAACACAGCAACAGCAAAGCATAGTGTTCTACAGAGCTCTTCCATGGAAAACAAGCAATTTAGATCCTAAAACCTTTGCTCTTGCTCTGCAGACGAGGAATACACAAACTGGTACAAAATATACTTCACTAGTGGAAAAGGAGCAAGAAAGTGTCTGCAGCAGCTTCTCTGCTTGCTGAAAACACAGAGAACAAACAGGGTTTGTGTCTTTAGAAAACCAACACAGCAACAGCAAAGCATAGTGTTCTACATAGCTCTTCCATGGAAAACAAGCAATTTAGATCCTAAAACCTTTGCTCTTGCTCTGCAGACGAGGAATACACCAACTGGTACAAAATATACTTCACTTGTGAAAAAGGGGCAAGAAAGTGTCTGCAGCAGCTTCTCTGCTTGCTGAAAACGCAGGGAACAAACAGGGTTTGTGTCTTGAGAAAACCAACACAGCAACAGCAAAGCACAGTGTTCTACATATCTCTTCCAAGGAAATCAAGCAATTTAGATCCTAAAACCTTTGCTCTTGCCCTGCAGACAAGGAATACACCAACTGGTACAAAATATACTTCACTTGTGAAAAAGGGGCAAGAAAGTGTCTGCAGCAGCTTCTCTGCTTGCTGCAAACACAGACAACCAACAGGACTTGTGTCTTGAGAAAACCAACACAGCAACAGCAAAGCATAGTGTTCTACATAGCTCTTCCATGGAAAACAAGCAATTTAGATCCTAAAACCTTTGCTCTTGCTCTGCAGACGAGGAATACACCAACTGGTACAAAATATACTTCACTTGTGGAAAAGGGGCAAGAAAGTGTCTGCAGCAGCTTCTCTGCTTGCTGAAAACACAGGGAACAAACAGGGTTTGTGTCTTTAGAAAACCAACACAGCAACATCAAAGCATAGTGTTCTACATAGCTCTTCCATGGAAAACAAGCAATTTAGATCCTAAAACCTTTGCTCTTGCTCTGCAGACGAGGAATACACCAACTGGTACAAAATATACTTCACTTGTGGAAAAGGGGCAAGAAAGTGTCTGCAGCAGCTTCTCTGCTTGCTGAAAACACAGGGAACAAACAGGGTTTGTGTCTTGAGAAAACCAACACAGCAACAGCAAAGCACAGTGTTCTACATATCTCTTCCAAGGAAATCAAGCAATTTAGGTCCTAAAACCTTTGCTCTTGCTCTGCAGACAAGGAATACACCAACTGGTACAAAATATACTTCACTTGTGGAAAAGGGGCAAGAAAGTGTCTGCAGCAGCTTCTCTGCTTGCTGAAAACACAGGGAACAAACAGGGTTTGTGTCTTGAGAAAACCAACACAGCAACAGCAAAGCATAGTGTTCTACATAGCTCTTCCATGGAAAACAAGCAATTTAGATCCTAAAACCTTTGCTCTTGCTCTGCAGACGAGGAATACACCAACTGGTACAAAATATACTTCACTTGTGGAAAAGGGGCAAGAAAGTGTCTGCAGCAGCTTCTCTGCTTGCTGAAAACACAGGGAACAAACAGGGTTTGTGTCTTGAGAAAACCAACACAGCAACAGCAAAGCATAGTGTTCTACATAGCTCTTCAATGGAAAACAAGCAATTTAGATCCTAAAACCTTTGCTCTTGCTCTGCAGAGGAGGAACACACCAACTGGTACAAAATATACTTCACTTGTGGAAAAGGGGCAAGAAAGTGTCTGCAGAAGCTTCTCTGCTTGCTGAAAACACAGGGAACAAACAGGGTTTGTGTCTTTAGAAAACCAACACAGCAACAGCAAAGCACAGTGTTCTACATATCTCTTCCAAGGAAATCAAGCAATTTAGATCCTAAAACCTTTGCTCTTGCTCTGCAGACAAGGAATACACCAACTGGTACAAAATATACTTCACTTGTGGAAAAGGGGCAAGAAAGTGTCTGCAGCAGCTTCTCTGCTTGCTGAAAACACAGGGAACAAACAGGGTTTGTGTCTTGAGAAAACCAACACAGCAACAGCAAAGCACAGTGTTCTACATATCTCTTCCAAGGAAATCAAGCAATTTAGGTCCTAAAACCTTTGCTCCTGCTCTCCAGACGAGGAATACACCAACTGGTACAAAATATACGTCAGTAGTGGAGAAAGCAGGTACGTGTCTTCAAGAGCTTCTCTGCTCGCTGCAAGTACAGAGAACAAACAGGGTTTTTTTCTTGAGAAAACCGACACAGCAACAGCAAAGCATAGTGTTCTACAGAGCTCTTCCATGGAAATCAAGCAATTTAGGTCCTAACACATTTGCTCTTGCTTTGCAGACGAGGAACACACCAACTGGTACAAAATATACTTCACTTGTAAAAAGGGGCAAGAAAGTGTCTGCAGCAGCTTCTCTGCTTGCTGCAAACACAGACAACCAACAGGACTTGTGTCTTGAGAAAACCAACACAGCAACAGCAAAGCATAGTGTTCTACAGAGCTCTTCCATGGAAAACAAGCAATTTAGATCCTAAAACCTTTGCTCTTGCTCTGCAGAAGAGGAATACACCAACTGGTACAAAATATACTTCACTTGTGGAAAAGGGGCAAGAAAGTGTCTGCAGCAGCTTCTCTGCTTGCTGAAAACACAGGGAACAAACAGGGTTTGTGTCTTGAGAAAACCAACACAGCAACAGCAAAGCACAGTGTTCTACATATCTCTTCCAAGGAAATCAAGCAATTTACGTCCTAAAACCTTTGCTCCTGCTCTCCAGACGAGGAATACACCAACTGGTACAAAATATACGTCAGTAGTGGAGAAAGCAGGTACGTGTCTTCAAGAGCTTCTCTGCTTGCTGAAAACACAGGGAACAAACAGGGCTTGTGTGTTTAGAAAACCAACACAGCAACAGCAAAGCGTAGTGTTCTACATAGCTCTTCCAATGAAATCAAGCAATTTAGGTCCTAAAACCTTTGATCCGTCTCTGCAGACGAGGAACACACCAACTGGTACAAAATATACTTCACTTGTGGAAAAGGGGCAAGAAAGTGTCTGCAGCAGCTTCTCTGCTTGCTGAAAACACAGACAACCAACAGGACTTGTGTCTTGAGAAAACCAACACAGCAACAGCAAAGCATAGTGTTCTACAGAGCTCTTCCATGGAAAACAAGCAATTTAGATCCTAAAACCTTTGCTCTTGCTCTGCAGACGAGGAATACACAAACTGGTACAAAATATACTTCACTAGTGGAAAAGGAGCAAGAAAGTGTCTGCAGCAGCTTCTCTGCTTGCTGAAAACACAGAGAACAAACAGGGCTTGTGTCTTGAGAAAACCAACACAGCAACAGCAAAGCATAGTGTTCTACATAGCTCTTCCATGGAAAACAAGCAATTTAGATCCTAAAACCTTTGCTCTTGCTCTGCAGACGAGGAATACACCAACTGGTACAAAATATACTTCACTTGTGGAAAAGGGGCAAGAAAGTGTCTGCAGCAGCTTCTCTGCTTGCTGAAAACACAGGGAACAAACAGGGTTTGTGTCTTGAGAAAACCAACACAGCAACAGCAAAGCACAGTGTTCTACATATCTCTTCCAAGGAAATCAAGCAATTTAGGTCCTAAAACCTTTGCTCTTGCTCTGCAGACAAGGAATACACCAACTGGTACAACATATACTTCACTTGTGGAAAAGGGGCAAGAAAGTGTCTGCAGCAGCTTCTCTGCTTGCTGAAAACACAGGGAACAAACAGGGTTTGTGTCTTTAGAAAACCAACACAGCAACAGCAAAGCATAGTGTTCTACATAGCTCTTCCATGGAAAACAAGCAATTTAGATCCTAAAACCTTTGCTCTTGCTCTGCAGACGAGGAATACACCAACTGGTACAAAATATACTTCACTTGTGGAAAAGGGGCAAGAAAGTGTCTGCAGCAGCTTCTCTGCTTGCTGAAAACACAGGGAACAAACAGGGTTTGTGTCTTGAGAAAACCAACACAGCAACAGCAAAGCACAGTGTTCTACATATCTCTTCCAAGGAAATCAAGCAATTTAGGTCCTAAAACCTTTGCTCCTGCTCTCCAGACGAGGAATACACCAACTGGTACAAAATATACTTCACTAGTGGAAAAGGAGCAAGAAAGTGTCTGCAGCAGCTTCTCTGCTTGCTGAAAACACAGAGAACAAACAGGGTTTGTGTCTTTAGAAAACCAACACAGCAACAGCAAAGCATAGTGTTCTACATAGCTCTTCCATGGAAAACAAGCAATTTAGATCCTAAAACCTTTGCTCTTGCTCTGCAGACAAGGAATACACCAACTGGTACAAAATATACTTCACTTGTGGAAAAGGGGCAAGAAAGTGTCTGCAGCAGCTTCTCTGCTTGCTGAAAACACAGGGAACAAACAGGGTTTGTGTCTTGAGAAAACCAACACAGCAACAGCAAAGCACAGTCTTCTACATATCTCTTCCATGGAAATCAAGCAATTTAAGTCCTAAAACCTTTGCTCTTGCTTTGCAGACGAGGAACACACCAACTGGTACAAAATATACTTCACTTGTGAAAAAGGGGCAAGAAAGTGTCTGCAGCAGCTTCTCTGCTTGCTGAAAACACAGAGAACAAACAGGGTTTGTGTCTTGAGAAAACCAACACAGCAACAGCAAAGCATAGTGTTCTACATAGCTCTTCCATGGAAAACAAGCAATTTAGATCCTAAAACCTTTGCTCTTGCTCTGCAGACGAGGAATACACCAACTGGTACAAAATATACTTCACTTGTGGAAAAGGGGCAAGAAAGTGTCTGCAGCAGCTTCTCTGCTTGCTGAAAACACAGGGAACAAACAGGGTTTGTGTCTTGAGAAAACCAACACAGCAACAGCAAAGCACAGTGTTCTACATATCTCTTCCAAGGAAATCAAGCAATTTAGGTCCTAAAACCTTTGCTCCTGCTCTCCAGACGAGGAATACACCAACTGGTACAAAATATACTTCACTAGTGGAAAAGGAGCAAGAAAGTGTCTGCAGCAGCTTCTCTGCTTGCTGAAAACACAGAGACCAAACAGGGTTTGTGTCTTTAGAAAACCAACACAGCAACAGCAAAGCATAGTGTTCTACATAGCTCTTCCATGGAAAACAAGCAATTTAGATCCTAAAACCTTTGCTCTTGCTCTGCAGACGAGGAATACACCAACTGGTACAAAATATACTTCACTTGTGGAAAAGGGGCAAGAAAGTGTCTGCAGCAGCTTCTCTGCTTGCTGCAAACACAGACAACCAACAGGACTTGTGTCTTCAGAAAACCAACACAGCAACAGCAAAGCATAGTGTTCTACAGAGCTCTTCCATGGAAAACAAGCAATTTAGATCCTAAAACCTTTGCTCTTGCTCTGCAGAAGAGGAATACACCAACTGGTACAAAATATACTTCACTTGTGGAAAAGGGGCAAGAAAGTGTCTGCAGCAGCTTTTCTGCTCGCTGGAAACACAGACAACCAACAAGACTTGTGTCTTGAGAAAACCAACACAGTAACAGCAAAGCATAGTGTTCTACAGAGCTCTTCCATGGAAATCAAGCAATTTTAGTCCTAAAACCTTTGCTCTTGCTTTGCAGACGAGGAACACACCAACTGGTACAAAATATACGTCAGTAGTGGAGAAAGCAGGTACGTGTCTTCAAGAGCTTCTCTGCTTGCTGAAAACACAGGGAACAAACAGGGCTTGTGTGTTTAGAAAACCAACACAGCAACAGCAAAGCATAGTGTTCTTAATAGCTCTTCCAATGAAATCAAGCAATTTAGGTCCTAAAACCTTTGATCCGTCTCTGCAGACGAGGAACACACCAACTGGTACAAAATATACTTCACTTGTGAAAAAGGGGCAAGAAAGTGTCTGCAGCAGCTTCTCTGCTTGCTGCAAACACAGACAACCAACAGGACTTGTGTCTTGAGAAAACCAACACAGCAACAGCAAAGCATAGTGTTCTACATAGCTCTTCCATGGAAAACAAGCAATTTAGATCCTAAAACCTTTGCTCTTGCTCTGCAGACGAGGAATACACAAACTGGTACAAAATATACTTCACTAGTGGAAAAGGAGCAAGAAAGTGTCTGCAGCAGCTTCTCTGCTTGCTGAAAACACAGAGAACAAACAGGGCTTGTGTCTTGAGAAAACAAACACAGCAACAGCAAAGCATAGTGTTCTACATAGCTCTTCCATGGAAAACAAGCAATTTAGATCCTAAAACCTTTGCTCTTGCTCTGCAGACGAGGAATACACCAACTGGTACAAAATATACTTCACTTGTGGAAAAGGGGCAAGAAAGTGTCTGCAGCAGCTTCTCTGCTTGCTGAAAACACAGGGAACAAACAGGGTTTGTGTCTTGAGAAAACCAACACAGCAACAGCAAAGCACAGTGTTCTACATATCTCTTCCAAGGAAATCAAGCAATTTAGGTCCTAAAACCTTTGCTCTTGCTCTGCAGACAAGGAATACACCAACTGGTACAAAATATACTTCACTTGTGGAAAAGGGGCAAGAAAGTGTCTGCAGCAGCTTCTCTGCTTGCTGAAAACACAGGGAACAAACAGGGTTTGTGTCTTTAGAAAACCAACACAGCAACAGCAAAGCATAGTGTTCTACATAGCTCTTCCATGGAAAACAAGCAATTTAGATCCTAAAACCTTTGCTCTTGCTCTGCAGACGAGGAATACACCAACTGGTACAAAATATACTTCACTTGTGGAAAAGGGGCAAGAAAGTGTCTGCAGCAGCTTCTCTGCTTGCTGAAAACACAGGGAACAAACAGGGTTTGTGTCTTGAGAAAACCAACACAGCAACAGCAAAGCATAGTGTTCTACATAGCTCTTCCATGGAAAACAAGCAATTTAGATCCTAAAACCTTTGCTCTTGCTCTGCAGAGGAGGAACACACCAACTGGTACAAATCATACTTCACTTGTGGAAAAGGGGCAAGAAAGTGTCTGCAGAAGCTTCTCTGCTTGCTGAAAACACAGGGAACAAACAGGGTTTGTGTCTTGAGAAAACCAACACAGCAACAGCAAAGCACAGTGTTCTACATATCTCTTCCAAGGAAATCAAGCAATTTAGATCCTAAAACCTTTGCTCTTGCTCTGCAGACAAGGAATACACCAACTGGTGCAAAATATACTTCACTTGTGGAAAAGGGGCAAGAAAGTGTCTGCAGCAGCTTCTCTGCTTGCTGAAAACACAGGGAACAAACAGGGTTTGTGTCTTGAGAAAACCAACACAGCAACAGCAAAGCACAGTGTTCTACATATCTCTTCCAAGGAAATCAAGCAATTTAGGTCCTAAAACCTTTGCTCCTGCTCTCCAGACGAGGAATACACCAACTGGTACAAAATATACTTCACTAGTGGAAAAGGAGCAAGAAAGTGTCTGCAGCAGCTTCTCTGCTTGCTGAAAACACAGAGACCAAACAGGGTTTGTGTCTTTAGAAAACCAACACAGCAACAGCAAAGCATAGTGTTCTACATAGCTCTTCCATGGAAATCAAGCAATTTAGATCCTAAAACCTTTGCTCTTGCTCTGCAGACGAGGAATACACCAACTGGTACAAAATATACTTCACTTGTGGAAAAGGGGCAAGAAAGTGTCTGCAGCAGCTTCTCTGCTGGCTGAAAACACAGGGAACAAACAGGGTTTGTGTCTTGAGAAAACCAACACAGCAACAGCAAAGCACAGTGTTCTACATATCTCTTCCAAGGAAATCAAGCAATTTACGTCCTAAAACCTTTGCTCCTGCTCTCCAGACGAGGAATACACCAACTGGTACAAAATATACGTCAGTAGTGGAGAAAGCAGGTACGTGTCTTCAAGAGCTTCTCTGCTCGCTGCAAGTACAGAGAACAAACAGGGTTTGTTTCTTGAGAAAACCAACACAGCAACAGCAAAGCATAGTGTTCTACAGAGCTCTTCCATGGAAATCAAGCAATTTAGGTCCTAACACATTTGCTCTTGCTTTGCAGACGAGGAACACACCAACTGGTACAAAATATACTTCACTTGTAAAAAGGGGCAAGAAAGTGTCTGCAGCAGCTTCTCTGCTTGCTGCAAACACAGACAACCAACAGGACTTGTGTCTTGAGAAAACCAACACAGCAACAGCAAAGCATAGTGTTCTACAGAGCTCTTCCATGGAAAACAAGCAATTTAGATCCTAAAACCTTTGCTCTTGCTCTGCAGACGAGGAATACACAAACTGGTACAAAATATACTTCACTAGTGGAAAAGGAGCAAGAAAGTGTCTGCAGCAGCTTCTCTGCTTGCTGAAAACACAGAGAACAAACAGGGCTTGTGTCTTGAGAAAACAAACACAGCAACAGCAAAGCATAGTGTTCTACATAGCTCTTCCATGGAAAACAAGCAATTTAGATCCTAAAACCTTTGCTCTTGCTCTGCAGACGAGGAATACACCAACTGGTACAAAATATACTTCACTTGTGAAAAAGGGGCAAGAAAGTGTCTGCAGCAGCTTCTCTGCTTGCTGAAAACGCAGGGAACAAACAGGGTTTGTGTCTTGAGAAAACCAACACAGCAACAGCAAAGCACAGTGTTCTACATATCTCTTCCAAGGAAATCAAGCAATTTAGATCCTAAAACCTTTGCTCTTGCTCTGCAGACAAGGAATACACCAACTGGTACAAAATATACTTCACTTGTGAAAAAGGGGCAAGAAAGTGTCTGCAGCAGCTTCTCTGCTTGCTGCAAACACAGACAACCAACAGGACTTGTGTCTTGAGAAAACCAACACAGCAACAGCAAAGCATAGTGTTCTACATAGCTCTTCCATGGAAAACAAGCAATTTAGATCCTAAAACCTTTGCTCTTGCTCTGCAGACGAGGAATACACCAACTGGTACAAAATATACTTCACTTGTGGAAAAGGGGCAAGAAAGTGTCTGCAGCAGCTTCTCTGCTTGCTGAAAACACAGGGAACAAACAGGGTTTGTGTCTTTAGAAAACCAACACAGCAACATCAAAGCATAGTGTTCTACATAGCTCTTCCATGGAAAACAAGCAATTTAGATCCTAAAACCTTTGCTCTTGCTCTGCAGACGAGGAATACACCAACTGGTACAAAATATACTTCACTTGTGGAAAAGGGGCAAGAAAGTGTCTGCAGCAGCTTCTCTGCTTGCTGAAAACACAGGGAACAAACAGGGTTTGTGTCTTGAGAAAACCAACACAGCAACAGCAAAGCACAGTGTTCTACATATCTCTTCCAAGGAAATCAAGCAATTTAGGTCCTAAAACCTTTGCTCTTGCTCTGCAGACAAGGAATACACCAACTGGTACAAAATATACTTCACTAGTGGAAAAGGGGCAAGAAAGTGTCTGCAGCAGCTTCTCTGCTTGCTGAAAACACAGGGAACAAACAGGGTTTGTGTCTTTAGAAAACCAACACAGCAACAGCAAAGCATAGTGTTCTACATAGCTCTTCCATGGAAAACAAGCAATTTAGATCCTAAAACCTTTGCTCTTGCTCTGCAGACGAGGAATACACCAACTGGTACAAAATATACTTCACTTGTGGAAAAGGGGCAAGAAAGTGTCTGCAGCAGCTTCTCTGCTTGCTGAAAACACAGGGAACAAACAGGACTTGTGTCTTGAGAAAACCAACACAGCAACAGCAAAGCATAGTGTTCTACAGAGCTCTTCCATGGAAAACAAGCAATTTAGATCCTAAAACCTTTGCTCTTGCTCTGCAGAAGAGGAATACACCAACTGGTACAAAATATACTTCACTTGTGGAAAAGGGGCAAGAAAGTGTCTGCAGCAGCTTTTCTGCTCGCTGGAAACACAGACAACCAACAAGACTTGTGTCTTGAGAAAACCAACACAGTAACAGCAAAGCATAGTGTTCTACAGAGCTCTTCCATGGAAATCAAGCAATTTTAGTCCTAAAACCTTTGCTCTTGCTTTGCAGACGAGGAACACACCAACTGGTACAAAATATACGTCAGTAGTGGAGAAAGCAGGTACGTGTCTTCAAGAGCTTCTCTGCTTGCTGAAAACACAGGGAACAAACAGGGCTTGTGTGTTTAGAAAACCAACACAGCAACAGCAAAGCATAGTGTTCTTAATAGCTCTTCCAATGAAATCAAGCAATTTAGGTCCTAAAACCTTTGATCCGTCTCTGCAGACGAGGAACACACCAACTGGTACAAAATATACTTCACTTGTGAAAAAGGGGCAAGAAAGTGTCTGCAGCAGCTTCTCTGCTTGCTGCAAACACAGACAACCAACAGGACTTGTGTCTTGAGAAAACCAACACAGCAACAGCAAAGCATAGTGTTCTACATAGCTCTTCCATGGAAAACAAGCAATTTAGATCCTAAAACCTTTGCTCTTGCTCTGCAGACGAGGAATACACAAACTGGTACAAAATATACTTCACTAGTGGAAAAGGAGCAAGAAAGTGTCTGCAGCAGCTTCTCTGCTTGCTGAAAACACAGAGAACAAACAGGGCTTGTGTCTTGAGAAAACAAACACAGCAACAGCAAAGCATAGTGTTCTACATAGCTCTTCCATGGAAAACAAGCAATTTAGATCCTAAAACCTTTGCTCTTGCTCTGCAGACGAGGAATACACCAACTGGTACAAAATATACTTCACTTGTGGAAAAGGGGCAAGAAAGTGTCTGCAGCAGCTTCTCTGCTTGCTGAAAACACAGGGAACAAACAGGGTTTGTGTCTTGAGAAAACCAACACAGCAACAGCAAAGCACAGTGTTCTACATATCTCTTCCAAGGAAATCAAGCAATTTAGGTCCTAAAACCTTTGCTCTTGCTCTGCAGACAAGGAATACACCAACTGGTACAAAATATACTTCACTTGTGGAAAAGGGGCAAGAAAGTGTCTGCAGCAGCTTCTCTGCTTGCTGAAAACACAGGGAACAAACAGGGTTTGTGTCTTTAGAAAACCAACACAGCAACAGCAAAGCATAGTGTTCTACATAGCTCTTCCATGGAAAACAAGCAATTTAGATCCTAAAACCTTTGCTCTTGCTCTGCAGACGAGGAATACACCAACTGGTACAAAATATACTTCACTTGTGGAAAAGGGGCAAGAAAGTGTCTGCAGCAGCTTCTCTGCTTGCTGAAAACACAGGGAACAAACAGGGTTTGTGTCTTGAGAAAACCAACACAGCAACAGCAAAGCATAGTGTTCTACATAGCTCTTCCATGGAAAACAAGCAATTTAGATCCTAAAACCTTTGCTCTTGCTCTGCAGAGGAGGAACACACCAACTGGTACAAATCATACTTCACTTGTGGAAAAGGGGCAAGAAAGTGTCTGCAGAAGCTTCTCTGCTTGCTGAAAACACAGGGAACAAACAGGGTTTGTGTCTTGAGAAAACCAACACAGCAACAGCAAAGCACAGTGTTCTACATATCTCTTCCAAGGAAATCAAGCAATTTAGATCCTAAAACCTTTGCTCTTGCTCTGCAGACAAGGAATACACCAACTGGTGCAAAATATACTTCACTTGTGGAAAAGGGGCAAGAAAGTGTCTGCAGCAGCTTCTCTGCTTGCTGAAAACACAGGGAACAAACAGGGTTTGTGTCTTGAGAAAACCAACACAGCAACAGCAAAGCACAGTGTTCTACATATCTCTTCCAAGGAAATCAAGCAATTTAGGTCCTAAAACCTTTGCTCCTGCTCTCCAGACGAGGAATACACCAACTGGTACAAAATATACTTCACTAGTGGAAAAGGAGCAAGAAAGTGTCTGCAGCAGCTTCTCTGCTTGCTGAAAACACAGAGACCAAACAGGGTTTGTGTCTTTAGAAAACCAACACAGCAACAGCAAAGCATAGTGTTCTACATAGCTCTTCCATGGAAATCAAGCAATTTAGATCCTAAAACCTTTGCTCTTGCTCTGCAGACGAGGAATACACCAACTGGTACAAAATATACTTCACTTGTGGAAAAGGGGCAAGAAAGTGTCTGCAGCAGCTTCTCTGCTTGCTGCAAACACAGACAACCAACAGGACTTGTGTCTTGAGAAAACCAACACAGCAACAGCAAAGCATAGTGTTCTACAGAGCTCTTCCATGGAAAACAAGCAATTTAGATCCTAAAACCTTTGCTCTTGCTCTGCAGACGAGGAATACACAAACT
>NW_026961010.1:0-22643 GCF_021018805.1 Prinia subflava | reverse complement strand
AGGAGCACTCCCATCCCACATCACATCAATCCAAAACTCCTCCACACGAGAGCATCTTCTTATAGCCCTACACATAATCCCAATAGCCCTCCTCATCTTAAAGCCAGAGCTAATCTCCGGCATCCCAGTATGCAAGTATAGTTTCAACCCAAACATTAGACCGTGACTCTAAAGATAGAAGTTAAAACCTTCTTACCTGCCGAGGGGAGGTTTAACCAACAAGAACTGCTAATTCTTGCATCTGAGTCTAAAACCTCAGCCCCCTTACTTTCAAAGGATAATAGCAATCCAATGGTCTTAGGAACCACGTATCTTGGTGCAAATCCAAGTGAAAGTAATGGACCTACCACTAACCCTAAACACATTCACACTATTAACCCTAACAACCCTAACTACTCCAATCATTTTCCCACTATTATCAGACAGCCTCAAAAACACTCCCAACACCATCACACAAACAGTCAAAGCCTCATTTCTAATCAGCTTAGTCCCAATAACAATCCACATCCACTCAGGTATGGAAGGCCTGGTCTCCTCATGAGAATGAAAATTCATCATAAACTTCAAAATCCCAATCAGCCTTAAACTAGACTTTTACTCCCTTACATTCTTCCCAATTGCCCTATTCGTGTCATGGTCAATCCTGCAATTCGCAACATGATACATGGCCTCAGACCCACACATCACAAAATTCTTCACCTTCCTCCTACTGTTCCTAATTACCATGCTAATCCTAATCATCGCCAATAACCTATTTGTCCTGTTCATTGGATGAGAAGGAGTAGGGATCATATCCTTCCTCCTGATCAGCTGATGACACGGACGAGCAGAAGCCAACACCGCCGCCCTACAAGCAGTGCTTTACAACCGAATCGGAGACATTGGCCTCATCCTTTGCATAGCATGACTAGGCCTTATACCATAAACACCTGAGAACTCCAACAATTCCCCTCCACTTCACAGACCCCAACCTTACCCCTCCTAGGGCTGATCCTGGCAGCAACAGGCAAATCCGCTCAATTTGGATTACACCCATGACTCCCATCCGCAATAGAAGGCCCAACCCCAGTCTCAGCCTTACTACACTCAAGCACTATAGTAGTGGCCGGAATCTTCCTACTAATCCGAACCCACCCACTATTCCACAACAACCCAAACAGCCCTCTCTCTCTGCCTTTGCCTGGGAGCCCTCTCCACCCTATTTGCAGCCACATGTGCCCTCACACAGAACGACATCAAAAAAATTATCGCCTTCTCCACCTCAAGTCAGCTAGGCCTAATAATAGTCACTATTGGATTAAACCTTCCACAACTAGCCTTCCTACACATCTCAACCACGCATTCTTCAAGGCCATGCTATTCCTCTGCTCAGGCTCCATCATCCACAGCCTCAACGGAGAACAAGACATCCGAAAAATAGGAGGCCCTCCAAAAATGCTCCCAACAACCACCTCATGTCTCACTATCGGTAACCTAGCACTAATAGGAACCCCATTCCTAGCAGGATTTTACTCAAAGGACCAAATCATCGAAAACCTAAACACCTCATACCTAAACTCATGAGCCCTGCTCCTAACCCTGCTAGCCACATCATTCACCGCGGTCTATACAATCCGCATGACCGTTCTAGTCCAAAGCGGCTTCACCCGAATCCCTCCCCTAACCTCAATAAACGAAAACAACCCTGCAGTAATCCGCCCAATCACCCGACTAGCACTAGGAAGCATCACAGCTGGTTTAATCATTACCCTCATACATCCTACCAACAAAAAACACCACCCACAACCATACCCACATCAATCAAAATAACGGCCCCTAGTAGTAACAGCCCTAGGATCGCCCTAGCACTCGAACTATCAAAAATAGCCCAAACCCTAATCCTGACCAAACAAAACCCATTCTACAACTTCTCAATCTCCTAGGCTATTTCAACCTACTAACCCACCGATCAAGCGTAACAAACCTATTATCAGGAGGACAAAACATCGCCTCACACCTCATAGACCTTTCCTGATACAAGCTATTAGGCCCAGAAGGCCTAGCCAATATGCAGTCAACAACATCCAAAACCGCTACCACATTCCACCAAGGCCTAATCAAAGCCTACCTAGGGTCCTTTGCCCTATCCATCCTAATCATCATTATTTCCACATACAGAAAACTTAATGGCCCCAAATCTTCGTAAAAACCACCCCCTACTAAAAGTCATCAACGACGCCCTAATTGACCTACCAACACCATCAAATATCTCATCATGATGAAACTTTGGATCCCTACTGGGTGTTTGCCTAGCCACACAAATCGTCACAGGACTACTGCTAGCCATACACTACACAGCAGACACCTCCCTAGCCTTCTCCTCCGTCACCCACATATGCCGAGACGTCCAATTCGGCTGACTAATCCGAAACCTCCACGCAAACGGAGCTTCATTCTTCTTCATCTGCATCTACCTTCACATCGGCCGAGGCTTCTACTACGGCTCATACTTAAACAAAGAAACCTGAAACGTAGGGGTCATCCTCCTACTCACCCTCATAGCAACAGCCTTCGTAGGATACGTCCTGCCATGAGGACAAATATCATTCTGAGGAGCCACAGTCATCACGAACCTATTCTCAGCCATCCCCTACATCGGACAAACACTAGTTGAATGAGCATGAGGCGGATTCTCAGTAGACAACCCCACACTCACTCGATTCTTCGCTATCCACTTCCTACTACCATTCGTCATTGTAGGATTAACACTAGTCCACCTCACCCTCCTACACGAAACCGGATCAAACAATCCACTAGGTATCCCATCAGACTGCGACAAAATCCCATTCCACCCCTACTACTCCACAAAAGACATCGTAGGGTTCGCACTAATATTTATCCCCCTCGCCAGCCTAGCTCTATTCTTACCCAACCTGCTAGGAGACCCAGAAAACTTCACACCAGCCAACCCACTAGCCACACCCCCCTCACATCAAACCCGAATGATACTTCCTATTCGCCTACGCCATCCTACGATCCATCCCAAACAAACTAGGAGGAGTCCTGGCCCTAGCCGCCTCCGTCCTAGTACTATTTCTCATGCCCCTCCTGCACACATCCAAACTACGTTCAATAACATTCCGCCCACTGTCACAAATTCTGTTTTGAACACTAGTAGCAAACCTTCTAGTACTAACCTGAGTAGGCAGCCAGCCAGTTGAACACCCATTCATCATCATTGGCCAACTAGCCTCATTACCTACTTCACTATCATTCTAGTCCTCTTCCCAATTGTTTCCATCGTAGAAAACAAAATACTCAAACTCTAATACTCTAATAGTTTATTAAAACATTGGTCTTGTAAGCCAAAGATTGAAGACTCAACCTCTTCTTAGAGTTTCCCCCCCCCCCTCCAAAAAATTTTCGGCCGCGCCGGAAAGAATTAAAGAAAAGGGCCCCTCCAAAAATTTTCGGCCGCGCCGGAAAGAATTAAAGAAAAGGGCCCCTCCAAAAATTTTCGGCCGCGCCGGAAAGAATTAAAGAAAAGGGCCCCTCCAAAAATTTTCGGCCGCGCCGGAAAGAATTAAAGAAAAGGGCCCCTCCAAAAATTTTCGGCCGCGCCGGAAAAAAATTAAAGAAAAGGCCCCCCCCCCCCCCCTTACCCCCCCCCGCGGCTTTTTCATATTACTTAAGGTATGTATTGCGCCACATTAATTTATTATCCCCATCAGGCACTACATTAATGTAGGATATTCCACCCAAAGACCAACCTCACCTCCAACCCCCGCCCAACATTTTCTCCAAATAGATAATGTGCGAGCAGTCACACCACCCCCCCATTTTTGCTTCAGGTACCATCACACCCAGCTAACCCGACCAACATCACACTACAAGCGTCACCCGAGATCGACAGTCTCTACAACGTACCTAACAACCAGCCCCCGGATACGAGGGAATGTCCCAGCGCACCTTTGAATTCACGAGGTCATACAATTCGCCCACCTCCTAAAGCAAGCCTCTCGACCAACAGCTTTCAAGCGCTCACAAGCCAGAGAACCTGGTTATCTATTAACCGTGCTCCTCACGAGAACCGAGCTACTCAACGTCAGTTATACCCACGTCCCTTGTCTTGAGCCCATACTTTCCCTCTTACCCTCGAGGCCTACTTGCTCTTTTGCGCCACCCGTGGTAACTTCAGGACCATAAACTGCCTCGCCCTCTCTACTTGCTCTTCACAGATACAAGTGCTGGGGATGGACGCTCCTCATTTCCTCTCGTTATCGCGACATTTCCTTTCTCTTTCTCTTCTCTTCTTCTGGGGGCGTCTTCAATATGCCTTCCAGTGCGTAGCAGGAGATATCTTCCTCTTGACGTGAGCATCACATTACCGGCGAGCTACCTGCCGACCACCTGTAAGCCCATAGTGTCATGGTTGAAGGATAAGGTCGTCGCAAACTTGACACTGATGCACTTTAGCCTCATTCATGAAACCCGCGCTTTTTACCTCTTAAGCCATTGAATAATGCAATGGTCACCGGACATAACTATTTTATTCTCACTTTGCTGAGACTTATACCTAAACCCATCATTTCACCCCCAAAATTTATTCACTTCATTTTTTATCGTGTAATTTTCATCAAAACAAACAAATAATTAACTATATATCCCTATATTATTCATGCAACCAAATTACACACCCCCCCCACAACCTCAGAAAGAAAGGAATTAAACCTCCATCACCAACTCCCAAAGCTGGCATTTTAGACTAAACTACTTTCTGACACAACCCTAGACAGCCCGAATAGCCCCCCGAGACAACCCCCGCACAAGCTCTAGAACCACAAACAAAGTTAACAACAACCCCCATCCACCCACCAAGAACAACCCAACCCCACACGAATAAAACATAGCCACCCCCACTAAAATCCAACCGTCCTACCAATAAACCACCACTATCAACCGTCCCCCCATCAACTAAAACCACAGAAGTACCTAGCACAACAGCACCAGCTCCAACAACTAACCCAATCCCCAATCCATACCCAACAACCCCCCAATCTACCCAAGCCTCAGGATAAGGATCCGCCGCCAATGAAACCGAATAAACAAACACCACCAACATCCCCCCCAAATACACTATAACAAGCACCAAAGACATGAAAGAAGCACCCAAACTAACCAACCAACCACAGCCAGCAATAGACGCCACGACCAACCCAACCACTCCATAATAAGGGGATGGATTAGAAGCAACCGCCAGCCCACCCAGAACAAAACAAAGCCCTATAAACAGAACAAACTTCATCATAATTCCCGCCCAGCCTCTACCTGGGATCTGCAGCCTGAAAAACTGCCGTTATCCTTTAACTACAGGAACTACTCCATTCAACATCACCACCAACATCACTTTTTATACTTCATTTTCACCATACCAACTATTCCCCCCCCCCCCCCTTACCCCCCCCGCGGCTTTTTCATATTACTTAAGGTATGTATTGCGCCACATTAATTTATTATCCCCATCAGGCACTACATTAATGTAGGATATTCCACCCAAAGACCAACCTCACCTCCAACCCCCGCCCAACATTTTCTCCAAATAGATAATGTGCGAGCAGTCACACCACCCCCCCCATTTTTGCTTCAGGTACCATCACACCCAGCTAACCGACCAACATCACACTACAAGCGTCACCCGAGATCGACAGTCTCTACAACGTACCTAACAACCAGCCCCGGATACGAGGGAATGTCCCAGCGCACCTTTGAATTCACGAGGTCATACAATTCGCCCACCTCCTAAAGCAAGCCTCTCGACCAACAGCTTTCAAGCGCTCACAAGCCAGAGAACCTGGTTATCTAATAACCGTGCTCCTCACGAGAACCGAGCTACTCAACGTCAGTTATACCCACGTCCCTTGTCTTGAGCCCATACTTTCCCTCTTACCCTCGAGGCCCTACTTGCTCTTTTGCGCCACCCGTGGTAACTTCAGGACCATAAACTGCCTCGCCCTCTCTACTTGCTCTTCACAGATACAAGTGCTGGGGATGGACGCTCCTCATTTCCTCTCGTTATCCGCGACATTTCCTTTCTCTTTCTCTTCTCTTCTTCTGGGGGCGTCTTCAATATGCCCTTCCAGTGCGTAGCAGGAGATATCTTCCTCTTGACGTGAGCATCACATTACCGGCGAGCTACCTGCCGACCACCTGTAAGCCCATAGTGTCATGGTTGAAGGATAAGGTCGTCGCAAACTTGACACTGATGCACTTTAGCCTCATTCATGAAACCCGCGCTTTTTACCTCTTAAGCCATTGAATAATGCAATGGTCACCGGACATAACTATTTTATTCTCACTTTGCTGAGACTTATACCTAAACCCATCATTTCACCCCCAAAATTTATTCACTTCATTTTTTATCGTGTAATTTTCATCAAAACAAACAAATAATTAACTATATATCCCTATATTATTCATGCAACCAAATTACACACCCACCACTACGACACTTAACCCAAACTTACCTGCCTTTTTTTGGACAAAAAACCAAACAAAAACAACACATCACCACTCACCAAACCAAACCCACCTAAGTCTTTGTAGCTTACAAAAAGCATGACACTGAAGATGTCAAGACGGCAGCCACACGCACCCAAAGACAAAAGACTTAGTCCTAACCTTACTGTTGGTTGTTGCTAAATATATACATGCAAGTATCCGCGCTCCAGTGTAGATGCCCTGGGTACCCTAAATTTAGGTCGACAGGAGCGGGTATCAGGCACACCCATCACCGTAGCCCAAAACGCCTTGCAATTGCCACACCCCCACGGGTATTCAGCAGTAATTAATATTAAGCAATGAGTGCAAACTTGACTTAGTTATAGCAAGCTAAGGGTCGGTAAATCCTGTGCCAGCCACCGCGGTCATACAGGAGACCCAAATCAACATTACTTAACGGCGTAAAGAGTGGTCACATGTTATCCAAGTAGCTAAGATTAAAAGGCAGCTGAGCCGTAGAAAGCCAAAGATGCCCATAAGGCCCCTACTTAAAGAAGATCTTAGAACAACGATTTATTGAAGCCCACGAAAGCCAGGGCCCAAACTGGGATTAGATACCCCACTATGCCTGGCCCTAAATCTTGATGCTCGATCTTACCGGAGCATCCGCCCGAGAACTACGAGCACAAACGCTTAAAACTCTAAGGACTTGGCGGTGCCCCAAACCCACCTAGAGGAGCCTGTTCTATAATCGATGATCCACGATACACCTTACCATTCCTTGCAACAGTTCAGCCTATATACCGCCGTCGCCAGCCCACCCACCCTGAAGGACCAACAGTGGACGCAATAGCCCTACAACGCTAATACGACAGGTCAAGGTATAGCCTATGGAATGGGAGCAATGGGCTACATTTTCTAGACTAGAACATACGGCAAAGGGACATGAAACTATCCCTGGAAGGCGGATTTAGCAGTAAAGAGAGACAATCGAGCCCTCTTTAAGCCGGCTCTGGGACACGTACATACCGCCCGTCACCCTCCTCAAAAGCGACCCCCCCCCCCCATAAATTAATAAGTTGATCAGCCAAAGAGGAGGTAAGTCGTAACAAGGTAAGTGTACCGGAAGGTGCACTTAGAACACCAAGACGTAGCCTTAAATTAAAGCACTCAGCTTACACCTGAGAGATATCTGCTAACATCAGATCGTCTTGAATGCCAAACTCTAGCCCAACCTACATGACCCGGAATAACAAAGCTACTTCCAACACCCAACTAAAGCATTTATTAGTCCCAGTATAGGCGATAGAAAAGACACCATTGGAGCGATAGAGACCACGTACCGTAAGGGAAAGATGAAATAGCAATGAAAACTAAGCTAAAAACAGCAAAGATCAACCCTTGTACCTTTTGCATCATGGTCTAGCAAGAAAAACCAAGCAAAATGAATTTAAGTTTGCCACCCCGAAACCCAAGCGAGCTACTTGCGAGCAGCTATTATGAGCGAACCCGTCTCTGTTGCAAAAGAGTGGGATGACTTGCTAGTAGAGGTGAAAAGCCAATCGAGCTGGGTGATAGCTGGTTGCCTGTGAAATGAATCTTAGTTCACTCTTAATTCTTCTCCAAGGAACCTACAAACCCCAATGAAGCGAATTAAGGGCTATTTAAAGGAGGTACAGCTCCTTTAAAAAAGAATACAATCTCCACGAGCGGATAAACAACAAACCTGCAAAACCTACTGTGGGCCTTTAAGCAGCCATCAACAAAGAGTGCGTTAAAGCTCTGCACCTTAAAAATATAAAAACCACGTGACTCCCTCCCCACTAACGGGCTAACCTATAGAACAATAGGAGAATTAATGCTAGAATGAGTAACCAGGGTCCTCCCTCTTAGACGCAAGCTTACATCAGTACATTATTAACAAGCCACCAATATACGACAAATCAAACAAGCAGAGTATTAAACACTTTGTTAACCCGACATAGGAGCGTCCATTAAGAAAGATTAAAACCTGTAAAAGGAACTAGGCAAACCCGTCAAGGCCCGACTGTTTACCAAAAACATAGCCTTCAGCCAACCCACAGACAAGTATTGAAGGTGATGCCTGCCCGGTGACTATGTTCAACGGCCGCGGTATCCTAACCGTGCAAAGGTAGCGCAATCAATTGTCCCATAAATCGGGACCCGTATGAATGGCTAAACGAGGTCTTAACTGTCTCTTACAGGCAATCGGTGAAATTGATCTCCCTGTGCAAAAGCAGGGATAAACCCATAAGACGAGAAGACCCTGTGGAACTTTAAAAACAGCAACCACCCCAAAATACATACACCCCCACCCCGGGCTTACTTATCCATTGGGACGATGGTCTGCATTTTTTCGGTTGGGGCGACCTTGGAGCAAAACAAAACCTCCAAACATGGGACAACACCTCCAGACTAAGAGCCACTACTCAAAGTGCTAATAGCCACCAGATCCAATATAATTGATCAATGGACCAAGCTACCCCAGGGATAACAGCGCAATCTCCTCCGAGAGTCCATATCGACGGGGAGGTTTACGACCTCGATGTTGGATCAGGACATCCTAGTGGTGCAGCCGCTACTAAGGGTTCGTTTGTTCAACGATTAACAGTCCTACGTGATCTGAGTTCAGACCGGAGTAATCCAGGTCGGTTTCTATCTATGAACAACTCTTCCCAGTACGAAAGGATAGGAAAAGTGGGGCCAATACCACAAGCAAGCCCCCGCCTTAAGTAATGAAACCAACTAAATTACGAAAAGCTATCACACCCACCCACGTCCTAGAAAAGGACAAGCTAGCGTGGCAGAGCTCGGCAAATGCAAAAGGCTTAAGTCCTTTAACTCAGAGGTTCAAATCCTCTCCCTAGCTTACCAACCCCCATATGACCAACTACCCACTTCTAACCAGCCTAATCATAGCCACTTCCTATGCCCTCCCCATTCTAATTGCAGTAGCCTTCCTCACACTAGTAGAACGTAAAATCCTAAGTTACATGCAAGGACGAAAGGGCCCAAATGTCGTAGGCCCATTCGGACTACTACAACCCTTGGCAGACGGGGTGAAACTATTCATCAAAGAACCGATCCGCCCATCAACATCTTCCCCAATCCTATTCACCACAACTCCAATACTAGCCCTTCTCCTAGCGATTTCAATTTGAACCCCACTCCCACTACCATTCTCTCTCGCAGACCTCAACCTAGGCCTACTCTTTCTCCTAGCCATATCTAGCCTAGCCGTATACTCTATTCTATGATCAGGATGAGCCTCCAACTCAAAATATGCCCTAATTGGAGCACTACGAGCAGTAGCCCAAACCATCTCGTATGAAGTCACCCTAGCAATTATCCTACTCTCCATCATCCTACTCAGCGGAAATTACAACCTAAGCACTCTCGCAACCACCCAAGAACCCCTGTACCTTATCTTCTCATGCTGGCCACTAGCCATAATATGATACGTATCCACACTAGCCGAGACAAACCGAGCCCCATTTGACCTTACAGAGGGGGAGTCAGAACTAGTCTCTGGCTTCAACGTGGAATATGCAGCAGGACCATTCGCTTTATTCTTCCTAGCCGAATACGCCAACATCATGCTAATAAACACACTAACTACCATCTTATTCTTCAACCCAAGCTTCCTAAACCCTCCGCAAGAACTATTCCCTGTGATTCTAGCCACAAAAGTCCTCCTACTATCTGCTGGTTTCCTATGAGTCCGTGCTTCATATCCGCGCTTCCGATACGACCAGCTAATACACCTTCTATGAAAAAACTTCCTCCCACTCACACTGGCGATATGCTTGTGACACACCAGCATATCAATCTGTTACGCTGGACTTCCCCCCTACCTAAGAACCATAAAAGGAAATGTGCCTGAACGTCCCAAAGGGTCACTATGATAAAGTGAACATAGAGGTATACCAGCCCTCTCATTTCCTAACTTAGAAAAACAGGAATCGAACCTGCACTAAAGGGATCAAAACCCTCCATACTCCCATTATATTACTTTCTAGTAGGGTCAGCTAACAAAGCTATCGGGCCCATACCCCGAAAATGATGGTTTAACCCCTTCCCCTACTAATGAACCCACAAGCAAAATTAATTTTCGCAATCAGCCTGTTTATAGGGACTGCCATCACAATCTCGAGCAACCACTGAATAATAGCCTGGGCCGGCCTTGAAATCAACACCCTAGCAATCCTGCCACTGATCTCAAAATCCCACCATCCACGAGCCATTGAAGCCGCAACCAAGTACTTCCTTACCCAAGCAACTGCCTCCGCACTAGTCTTATTTTCCAGCATAACCAATGCATGGCACACCGGACAATGGGACATCACCCAACTAACCCATCCAATATCGTGCCTCATCCTAACCTCCGCCCTAGCAATAAAACTAGGACTAGTCCCATTTCATTTCTGATTCCCAGAAGTCCTCCAAGGGTCCCCACTTACCACAGGCCTCCTCCTATCAACAATGATAAAATTACCCCCTATCTCACTGCTATTCATAACATCACCCTCACTAAACCCTACTCTGCTAGCCTGCATAGCAATCATATCTGCCGCTCTGGGAGGATGAATAGGACTAAACCAAACACAAATCCGAAAAATCCTAGCCTTCTCCTCCATCTCCCATCTAGGATGGATAACAATCATTATCTCGTACAACCCTAAACTAACCTTACTTAATTTTTACCTCTACACACTAATAACAATAGCAGTATTCCTAACTTTAAACACAATTAAAGTCTCAAAACTATCAACCCTAATAACTGCATGGACAAAGGTACCAGCACTAAACGCCATACTACTACTAACAATACTCTCTATAGCAGGACTGCCCCCATTAACAGGTTTCCTCCCAAAATGACTTATCATCCAAGAGCTAACTAAACAAGACATAATCCCAATAGCAACTTCAATCTCCCTCCTATCACTCCTAAGCCTATTCTTCTATCTTCGCCTAGCATACTGTGCAACAATCACACTACCCCCACACACCACCAACCACATTAAACAATGACATACTAACAAACCAACCAGCACCTTAATTGCCATCCTAATCACCATATCAACTGCACTCCTACCGGTTTCACCACTAATCACCACTATTATTTAAGAAACTTAGGATCACTTAAACCGAAGGCCTTCAAAGCCTTAAACAAGAGTTAAACCCTCTTAGTTTCTGCTAAGATCCGCAGGATGCTACCCCACATCTCCTGAATGCAACCCAGGTACTTTAATTAAGCTAGGACCTTACAACCCAACTAGGTAGATGGGCTTCGATCCCACAACAATATAGTTAACAGCTACATGCCCTAACCAACAGGCTTCTACCTAAGACTTCGGCGCAATCAATACGCATCTGCGAGTTTGCAACCCGCCGTGAATTTCACCACAAAGCCGATAAGAAGAGGAATTGAACCTCTGTAAAAAGGACTACAGCCTAACGCTTATACACTCAGCCATCTTACCTGTGACATTCATTAACCGATGATTATTCTCAACCAACCACAAAGATATCGGTACCCTATACCTAATTTTCGGCGCATGGGCCGGAATAGTGGGCACCTCACTAAGCCTTCTCATCCGAGCAGAACTAGGCCAACCAGGAGCCCTGCTCGGAGACGACCAAATCTACAACGTGATCGTTACAGCACATGCTTTCGTAATAATCTTCTTTATAGTTATACCAATTATGATCGGGGGCTTCGGCAACTGACTAGTCCCCCTAATAATTGGGGCCCCAGACATAGCATTCCCACGAATGAACAACATAAGCTTCTGACTTCTACCACCCTCTTTCCTCCTTCTCCTGGCTTCCTCCACAGTCGAGGCAGGAGCAGGTACGGGCTGAACAGTGTACCCCCCATTAGCCGGCAACTTAGCCCATGCTGGAGCTTCAGTTGACCTAGCCATCTTCTCCCTTCACCTAGCTGGAATCTCATCAATTCTGGGCGCAATCAACTTTATCACCACAGCAATTAACATAAAACCACCAGCCCTCTCCCAATACCAAACCCCCCTATTTGTCTGATCAGTACTTATCACAGCAGTCCTACTGCTTCTCTCCCTCCCTGTACTCGCTGCCGGAATCACTATACTACTAACCGACCGCAACCTAAATACCACTTTCTTTGACCCGGCAGGAGGAGGAGACCCAGTACTTTATCAACACCTATTCTGATTCTTCGGACACCCTGAAGTCTACATCCTCATTCTACCAGGATTCGGAATCATCTCCCACGTCGTAACCTACTACTCAGGAAAAAAAGAACCTTTCGGTTATATAGGAATGGTATGAGCTATACTTTCCATCGGGTTCCTAGGATTTATCGTTTGGGCCCACCATATATTCACAGTAGGCATGGACGTAGACACCCGAGCATACTTCACATCAGCCACTATAATCATCGCCATCCCAACTGGCATTAAAGTATTCAGCTGACTAGCAACACTCCACGGAGGCATTATCAAATGAGACCCACCCATACTATGGGCCCTAGGATTCATCTTCCTATTCACCATCGGGGGCCTAACAGGGATCGTTTTAGCAAACTCTTCACTAGACATTGCTCTGCACGATACCTACTATGTAGTAGCTCACTTCCACTATGTACTATCAATAGGAGCAGTATTCGCAATTCTAGCCGGATTCACACACTGATTCCCACTATTCACCGGGTACACTCTACATTCCACATGAGCCAAAATCCACTTCGGAGTAATATTTGTAGGCGTTAACCTCACCTTCTTCCCACAACACTTCCTTGGCCTAGCTGGCATGCCACGTCGATACTCAGACTACCCAGACGCCTACACACTATGAAACACCATCTCATCAGTAGGTTCCCTAATCTCTATAACAGCCGTAATCATGCTAGTATTCATCATCTGAGAAGCCTTCGCATCCAAACGCAAAGCTTTCCAACCAGAACTTACAAGCACAAATATCGAATGAATCTACGGTTGCCCACCCCCATTCCACACCTTTGAAGAACCAGCCTTTGTCCAAGTACAAGAAAGGAAGGACTCGAACCCTCATATGTTGGTTTCAAGCCAACCGCATAAAACCACTTATGCTTCTTTCTCATAGAGACGCTAGTAAAACGATTACATAGCCTTGTCAAGGCTATATTGCAGGTGAAAACCCTGTGCGCCTCAAAATATGGCCAACCACTCACAACTTAATTTCCAAGACGCCTCATCACCAATTATAGAAGAACTGATACAATTCCACGACCACGCCATAATAGTGGCCCTAGCCATCTGCAGCTTGGTCCTCTATCTACTGACTCTAATACTAACAGGTAAACTCTCATCAAATACAGTTGATGCACAGGCGATCGAACTAGTATGAACAATCCTACCAGCCATAGTACTAATCACCCTAGCCCTGCCATCCCTGCGCATCCTATACATGATGGATGAAGTCAACCAACCAGACCTCACTCTAAAAGCCATTGGACACCAATGGTACTGATCCTACGAGTACACCGACTTCAAAGACCTAACATTCGACTCCTACATAACACCAACATCAGAGCTCCCACTAGGACACTTTCGACTTCTAGAAGTAGACCACCGTGTTATCGTCCCAATAAACTCTACCATCCGAGTTATTGTCACCGCTGACGACGTCCTGCACTCATGAGCTGTACCAAGCCTAGGCGTCAAAACGGATGCAATCCCAGGACGACTAAACCAAACTTCCTTCCTAGCAAACCGACCAGGAGTATTCTACGGACAATGCTCAGAGATCTGCGGAGCAAACCACAGCTTCATACCAATCGTAGTAGAGTCCACACCACTTGACAACTTCGAAAACTGATCTTCTCTACTATCTTCCTAATCATTAAGAAGCTATGAAACAGCGTTAGCCTTTTAAGCTAGAGAAAGAGGGACGCTAACCCTCCTTAATGACATGCCACAACTCAACCCAAATCCATGATTTTTTATCATACTAACCTCATGACTAACATTTTCAATAATCATCCAACCTAAAATCCTATCCATAACATCCCCAAACCCACCACTCAACAAGACCACTACCACCACCCCTACTACCCCATGAACTTGACCATGAACCTAAGTTTCTTCGACCAATTCTCAAGTCCATCCCTACTGGGCATTCCACTAATCCTCATCTCAATCACTTTCCCAGCCCTACTACTACCGTCACAAAACAACCGCTGGGTGACGAGCCGTCTATCCACCCTACAACTATGAGCGGTCAACCTCATCACAAAGCAACTAATAATACCACTGAACAAAAAAGGACACAAATGAGCCCTAATCCTAACCTCATTAATGGTATTCCTCCTACTAATCAACCTTCTAGGCCTATTGCCCTACACATTCACTCCAACCACCCAACTATCCATGAGCCTAGCCCTAGCCTTCCCACTATGACTAGCCACCCTCCTCACAGGGTTACGCAACCAACCTTCAACTACCCTAGGGCACCTGCTACCAGAAGGCACTCCAACACCGCTGATCCCAGCACTGGTCTTAATTGAAACAACAAGCCTTCTAATTCGTCCTATTGCGCTAGGAGTACGACTAACAGCCAACCTCACAGCAGGACACCTTTTAATCCAACTTATTCTTCTACCGCCACGATCGCCTTACTATCGACCATACCTATGGTCTCCCTACTAACATTCCTAATCCTGCTGCTACTAACCATCCTGGAAGTAGCCGTAGCCATGATCCAGGCCTACGTCTTTGTCCTCCTACTCAGCCTCTACCTCCAAGAAAACATCTAACACAATGGCACACCAAGCACACTCCTACCACATAGTAGATCCAAGCCCATGACCCATCTTCGGAGCAGCCGCCGCCCTACTAACCACGTCCGGCCTAACCATATGATTCCACTACCACTCCCCACAACTACTTGCCATTGGCCTATTATCAACCACCCTAGTCATATTCCAATGATGACGAGACATTGTACGCGAAAGCACATTCCAAGGTCACCACACTCCCACCGTCCAAAAAGGGCTACGATACGGCATAGTCCTGTTCATCACATCAGAAGCTTTCTTCTTCCTAGGCTTCTTCTGAGCCTTCTTCCACTCAAGCCTAGCCCCAACCCCAGAACTAGGAGGACAATGACCACCAGCAGGAATCAAACCCTTGAACCCCATAGAAGTACCGCTACTAAACACTGCCATCCTACTAGCTTCAGGAATCACCGTCACATGAGCCCATCACGCTATCATAGAGGCCCGCCGAAAACAAGCAATCTATGCTCTCACCTTAACTGTCCTCCTAGGATTCTACTTTACCGCACTACAAGCCATAGAATACTACGAAGCTCCCTTCTCCATCGCAGACGGAGTATACGGGTCTACCTTCTTCGTAGCCACTGGATTTCACGGCCTACACGTAATCATTGGCTCCACATTCCTCCTAATCTGCCTCCTACGCCTCATTAAATTCCACTTTACACCAAACCATCACTTTGGTTTCGAAGCAGCAGCCTGATACTGACACTTTGTAGACGTCGTATGACTATTCCTATATATCTCTATTTACTGATGAGGATCCTGCTCTTCTAGTATACTAATTACAATCGACTTCCAATCCTTAAAATCTGGTTCAAACCCAGAGAAGAGCAATAAACATAATCACATTTATAATCACCCTATCCATAACCCTAAGCATCGCCCTAACCATACTAAACCTATGACTGGCCCAAACGAACCCAGACTCAGAAAAACTATCCCCATACGAATGCGGCTTTGACCCATTAGGATCCGCTCGACTACCATTCTCCATTCGATTCTTCCTAGTAGCAATCCTATTCCTACTGTTCGACCTAGAAATTGCCCTACTCCTACCTCTTCCATGAGCCACCCAACTCCAAGCCCCAACCACTACACTAACATGAGCCTCAGTCCTTATCCTACTCCTCACCCTAGGTCTAGTGTACGAATGAACCCAAGGAGGGCTAGAATGGGCCGAATAACAGAAAGTTAGTCTAACCAAGACAGTTGATTTCGACTCAACAGATTATAGCCACAACCCTATAACTTTCTTAATGACCCTCCTACACCTAAGCTTCTACTCAGCCTTCTCCCTAAGCGCCTTAGGCCTAGCCTTCCACCGAACCCACCTAATCTCAGCCTTACTATGCTTAGAGGGCATGATATTGTCTATATATGTAGCCCTGTCAATATGACCCATCCAAACACAAATAACATCCGCCACCATACTACCAATACTTATACTAACATTCTCAGCCTGCGAAGCAGGAACGGGGCTCGCCCTACTAGTAGCCTCAACACGCACCCACGGTTCAGACCACCTCCACAACTTTAACCTCCTAAAATGCTAAAAATCATCATACCAACTATTATACTCCTTCCCATGACCATATCCTCACCCAGCAAGTACCTTTGGGCTAATACCACAACACACAGCATATTAATTGCCGCCATTAGCCTACAGCTATTCACCCCAACATACTACCCAAACAAAAACCTATCTCACTGGACTGCTATCGACCAAATCTCTTCACCACTACTAGTCCTATCATGTTGACTCCTGCCTCTGATGCTAATGGCAAGTCAAAACCATCTAGAACAAGAACCAACCAACCGCAAACGAATCTTCATCACAACAATCATTCTAGCTCAACTATTCATCCTATCAGCCTTCTCAGCCTCGGAACTCATACTATTCTACATTGCTTTTGAAGCAACCCTAATCCCCACATTAATCCTCATCACCCGATGAGGAAACCAACCAGAACGACTTAAAGCCGGAATCTACCTACTGTTCTACACGCTTGCCAGCTCACTCCCCCTACTAATCGCCATCCTGCACCTACACAACCAAACTGGCACATTATACTTCCCAATACTTAAACTATCCCACCCAACCATCACACACTCCTGAACGGGCCTAGCAGCCAGCTTAGCCCTTCTCGTAGCATTCATGGTCAAAGCTCCACTATACGGACTACACCTATGACTGCCTAAAGCTCATGTAGAGGCCCCAATTGCCGGCTCAATGCTTCTCGCAGCCCTGCTCTTAAAACTGGGAGGCTACGGCATCATACGAGTCACTATCCTAGTAAACCCATCCCTAAACAACCTGCACTACCCATTCATCACCCTCTCTCTATGGGGAGCGCTCATAACTAGTGCCATCTGCCTACGACAAATCGACCTAAAGTCACTAATCGCTTACTCATCAGTAAGCCACATAGGCCTTGTCATCGCCGCAACTATAATCCAAACCCAATGAGCATTCTCAGGAGCAATGATCCTAATAATTTCACACGGACTAACCTCATCCATACTATTCTGCCTAGCCAACACAAACTACGAACGCACCCACAGCCGAATTCTACTACTAACACGAGGCATCCAGCCCCTACTCCCATTAATAGCCATCTGATGACTTTTAGCCAACCTAACAAACATGGCACTACCCCCCACAACTAACCTTATAGCAGAACTAACCATTGTAATCGCCCTGTTCAACTGATCCTCCCTAACAATCATCCTAACAGGCATTGCAATCCTCCTAACTGCCTCATACACCCTATACATACTAACAATGACACAACGAGGAGCACTCCCATCCCACATCACATCAATCCAAAACTCCTCCACACGAGAGCATCTTCTTATAGCCCTACACATAATCCCAATAGCCCTCCTCATCTTAAAGCCAGAGCTAATCTCCGGCATCCCAGTATGCAAGTATAGTTTCAACCCAAACATTAGACCGTGACTCTAAAGATAGAAGTTAAAACCTTCTTACCTGCCGAGGGGAGGTTTAACCAACAAGAACTGCTAATTCTTGCATCTGAGTCTAAAACCTCAGCCCCCTTACTTTCAAAGGATAATAGCAATCCAATGGTCTTAGGAACCACGTATCTTGGTGCAAATCCAAGTGAAAGTAATGGACCTACCACTAACCCTAAACACATTCACACTATTAACCCTAACAACCCTAACTACTCCAATCATTTTCCCACTATTATCAGACAGCCTCAAAAACACTCCCAACACCATCACACAAACAGTCAAAGCCTCATTTCTAATCAGCTTAGTCCCAATAACAATCCACATCCACTCAGGTATGGAAGGCCTGGTCTCCTCATGAGAATGAAAATTCATCATAAACTTCAAAATCCCAATCAGCCTTAAACTAGACTTTTACTCCCTTACATTCTTCCCAATTGCCCTATTCGTGTCATGGTCAATCCTGCAATTCGCAACATGATACATGGCCTCAGACCCACACATCACAAAATTCTTCACCTTCCTCCTACTGTTCCTAATTACCATGCTAATCCTAATCATCGCCAATAACCTATTTGTCCTGTTCATTGGATGAGAAGGAGTAGGGATCATATCCTTCCTCCTGATCAGCTGATGACACGGACGAGCAGAAGCCAACACCGCCGCCCTACAAGCAGTGCTTTACAACCGAATCGGAGACATTGGCCTCATCCTTTGCATAGCATGACTAGCCTATACCATAAACACCTGAGAACTCCAACAATTCCCCTCCACTTCACAGACCCCAACCTTACCCCTCCTAGGGCTGATCCTGGCAGCAACAGGCAAATCCGCTCAATTTGGATTACACCCATGACTCCCATCCGCAATAGAAGGCCCAACCCCAGTCTCAGCCTTACTACACTCAAGCACTATAGTAGTGGCCGGAATCTTCCTACTAATCCGAACCCACCCACTATTCCACAACAACCAAACAGCCCTCTCTCTCTGCCTTTGCCTGGGAGCCCTCTCCACCCTATTTGCAGCCACATGTGCCCTCACACAGAACGACATCAAAAAAATTATCGCCTTCTCCACCTCAAGTCAGCTAGGCCTAATAATAGTCACTATTGGATTAAACCTTCCACAACTAGCCTTCCTACACATCTCAACCCACGCATTCTTCAAGGCCATGCTATTCCTCTGCTCAGGCTCCATCATCCACAGCCTCAACGGAGAACAAGACATCCGAAAAATAGGAGGCCTCCAAAAAATGCTCCCAACAACCACCTCATGTCTCACTATCGGTAACCTAGCACTAATAGGAACCCCATTCCTAGCAGGATTTTACTCAAAGGACCAAATCATCGAAAACCTAAACACCTCATACCTAAACTCATGAGCCCTGCTCCTAACCCTGCTAGCCACATCATTCACCGCGGTCTATACAATCCGCATGACCGTTCTAGTCCAAAGCGGCTTCACCCGAATCCCTCCCCTAACCTCAATAAACGAAAACAACCCTGCAGTAATCCGCCCAATCACCCGACTAGCACTAGGAAGCATCACAGCTGGTTTAATCATTACCTCATACATCCTACCAACAAAAACACCACCCACAACCATACCCACATCAATCAAAATAACGGCCCTAGTAGTAACAGCCCTAGGAATCGCCCTAGCACTCGAACTATCAAAAATAGCCCAAACCCTAATCCTGACCAAACAAAACCCATTCTACAACTTCTCAATCTCCCTAGGCTATTTCAACCTACTAACCCACCGATCAAGCGTAACAAACCTATTATCAGGAGGACAAAACATCGCCTCACACCTCATAGACCTTTCCTGATACAAGCTATTAGGCCCAGAAGGCCTAGCCAATATGCAGTCAACAACATCCAAAACCGCTACCACATTCCACCAAGGCCTAATCAAAGCCTACCTAGGGTCCTTTGCCCTATCCATCCTAATCATCATTATTTCCACATACAGAAAACTTAATGGCCCCAAATCTTCGTAAAAACCACCCCCTACTAAAAGTCATCAACGACGCCCTAATTGACCTACCAACACCATCAAATATCTCATCATGATGAAACTTTGGATCCCTACTGGGTGTTTGCCTAGCCACACAAATCGTCACAGGACTACTGCTAGCCATACACTACACAGCAGACACCTCCCTAGCCTTCTCCTCCGTCACCCACATATGCCGAGACGTCCAATTCGGCTGACTAATCCGAAACCTCCACGCAAACGGAGCTTCATTCTTCTTCATCTGCATCTACCTTCACATCGGCCGAGGCTTCTACTACGGCTCATACTTAAACAAAGAAACCTGAAACGTAGGGGTCATCCTCCTACTCACCCTCATAGCAACAGCCTTCGTAGGATACGTCCTGCCATGAGGACAAATATCATTCTGAGGAGCCACAGTCATCACGAACCTATTCTCAGCCATCCCCTACATCGGACAAACACTAGTTGAATGAGCATGAGGCGGATTCTCAGTAGACAACCCCACACTCACTCGATTCTTCGCTATCCACTTCCTACTACCATTCGTCATTGTAGGATTAACACTAGTCCACCTCACCCTCCTACACGAAACCGGATCAAACAATCCACTAGGTATCCCATCAGACTGCGACAAAATCCCATTCCACCCCTACTACTCCACAAAAGACATCGTAGGGTTCGCACTAATATTTATCCCCCTCGCCAGCCTAGCTCTATTCTTACCCAACCTGCTAGGAGACCCAGAAAACTTCACACCAGCCAACCCACTAGCCACACCCCCTCACATCAAACCCGAATGATACTTCCTATTCGCCTACGCCATCCTACGATCCATCCCAAACAAACTAGGAGGAGTCCTGGCCCTAGCCGCCTCCGTCCTAGTACTATTTCTCATGCCCCTCCTGCACACATCCAAACTACGTTCAATAACATTCCGCCCACTGTCACAAATTCTGTTTTGAACACTAGTAGCAAACCTTCTAGTACTAACCTGAGTAGGCAGCCAGCCAGTTGAACACCCATTCATCATCATTGGCCAACTAGCCTCATTTACCTACTTCACTATCATTCTAGTCCTCTTCCCAATTGTTTCCATCGTAGAAAACAAAATACTCAAACTCTAATACTCTAATAGTTTATTAAAACATTGGTCTTGTAAGCCAAAGATTGAAGACTCAACCTCTTCTTAGAGTTTCCCCCCCCCCCCCTCCAAAAATTTTCGGCCGCGCCGGAAAGAATTAAAGAAAAGGGCCCCTCCAAAAATTTTCGGCCGCGCCGGAAAGAATTAAAGAAAAGGGCCCCTCCAAAAATTTTCGGCCGCGCCGGAAAGAATTAAAGAAAAGGGCCCCTCCAAAAATTTTCGGCCGCGCCGGAAAGAATTAAAGAAAAGGGCCCCTCCAAAAATTTTCGGCCGCGCCGGAAAAAAATTAAAGAAAAGGCCCCCCCCCCCTTACCCCCCCCGCGGCTTTTTCATATTACTTAAGGTATGTATTGCGCCACATTAATTTATTATCCCCATCAGACACTACATTAATGTAGGATATTCCACCCAAAGACCAACCTCACCTCCAACCCCCGCCCAACATTTTCTCCAAATAGATAATGTGCGAGCAGTCACACCACCCCCCCATTTTTGCTTCAGGTACCATCACACCCAGCTAACCCGACCAACATCACACTACAAGCGTCACCCGAGATCGACAGTCTCTACAACGTACCTAACAACCAGCCCCGGATACGAGGGAATGTCCCAGCGCACCTTTGAATTCACGAGGTCATACAATTCGCCCACCTCCTAAAGCAAGCCTCTCGACCAACAGCTTTCAAGCGCTCACAAGCCAGAGAACCTGGTTATCTATTAACCGTGCTCCTCACGAGAACCGAGCTACTCAACGTCAGTTATACCCACGTCCCTTGTCTTGAGCCCATACTTTCCCTCTTACCCTCGAGGCCCTACTTGCTCTTTTGCGCCACCCGTGGTAACTTCAGGACCATAAACTGCCTCGCCCTCTCTACTTGCTCTTCACAGATACAAGTGCTGGGGATGGACGCTCCTCATTTCCTCTCGTTATCGCGACATTTCCTTTCTCTTTCTCTTCTCTTCTTCTGGGGGCGTCTTCAATATGCCCTTCCAGTGCGTAGCAGGAGATATCTTCCTCTTGACGTGAGCATCACATTACCGGCGAGCTACCTGCCGACCACCTGTAAGCCCATAGTGTCATGGTTGAAGGATAAGGTCGTCGCAAACTTGACACTGATGCACTTTAGCCTCATTCATGAAACCCGCGCTTTTTACCTCTTAAGCCATTGAATAATGCAATGGTCACCGGACATAACTATTTTATTCTCACTTTGCTGAGACTTATACCTA
>NW_026961009.1:0-22693 GCF_021018805.1 Prinia subflava | reverse complement strand
GGAAGAGATATGTAGAACACTGTGCTTTGCTGTTGCTGTGTTGGTTTTCTCAAGACACAAACCCTGTTTGTTCCCTGTGTTTTCAGCAAGCAGAGAAGCTGCTGCAGACACTTTCTTGCCCCTTTTCCACAAGTGAAGTATATTTTGTACCAGTTGGTGTATTCCTCGTCTGCAGAGCAAGAGCAAAGGTTTTAGGATCTAAATTGCTTGTTTTCCATGGAAGAGCTATGTAGAACACTATGCTTTGCTGTTGCTGTGTTGGTTTTCTCAAGACACAAGCCCTGTTTGTTCTCTGTGTTTTCAGCAAGCAGAGAAGCTGCTGCAGACACTTTCTTGCTCCTTTTCCACTAGTGAAGTATATTTTGTACCAGTTTGTGTATTCCTCGTCTGCAGAGCAAGAGCAAAGGTTTTAGGATCTAAATTGCTTGTTTTCCATGGAAGAGCTCTGTAGAACACTATGCTTTGCTGTTGCTGTGTTGGTTTTCTCAAGACACAAACCCTGTTTGTTCCCTGTGTTTGCAGCAAGCAGAGAAGCTGCTGCAGACACTTTCTTGCCCCTTTTTCACAAGTGAAGTATATTTTGTACCAGTTGGTGTGTTCCTCGTCTGCAGAGACGGATCAAAGGTTTTAGGACCTAAATTGCTTGATTTCATTGGAAGAGCTATGTAGAACACTATGCTTTGCTGTTGCTGTGTTGGTTTTCTAAACACACAAGCCCTGTTTGTTCCCTGTGTTTTCAGCAAGCAGAGAAGCTCTTGAAGACACGTACCTGCTTTCTCCACTACTGACGTATATTTTGTACCAGTTGGTGTGTTCCTCGTCTGCAGAGCAAGAGCAAAGGTTTTAGGACTAAAATTGATTGATTTCCATGGAAGAGGTCTGTAGAACACTATGCTTTGCTGTTACTGTGTTGGTTTTCTCAAGACACAAGTCTTGTTGGTTGTATGTGTTTCCAGCGAGCAGAAAAGCTGCTGCAGACACTTTCTTGCCCCTTTTCCACAAGTGAAGTATATTTTGTACCAGTTGGTGTATTCCTCTTCTGCAGAGCAAGAGCAAAGGTTTTAGGATCTAAATTGCTTGTTTTCCATGGAAGAGCTCTGTAGAACACTATGCTTTGCTGTTGCTGTGTCGGTTTTCTCAAGAAACAAACCCTGTTTGTTCTCTGTACTTGCAGCGAGCAGAGAAGCTCTTGAAGACACGTACCTGCTTTCTCCACTACTGACGTATATTTTGTACCAGTTGGTGTATTCCTCGTCTGGAGAGCAGGAGCAAAGGTTTTAGGACCTAAATTGCTTGATTTCCTTGGAAGAGATATGTAGAACACTGTGCTTTGCTGTTGCTGTGTTGGTTTTCTAAAGACACAAACCCTGTTTGTTCCCTGTGTTTTCAGCAAGCAGAGAAGCTGCTGCAGACACTTTCTTGCCCCTTTTCCACAAGTGAAGTATATTTTGTACCAGTTGGTGTATTCCTTGTCTGCAGAGCAAGAGCAAAGGTTTTAGGATCTAAATTGCTTGATTTCCTTGGAAGAGATATGTAGAACACTGTGCTTTGCTGTTGCTGTGTTGGTTTTCTCAAGACACAAACCCTGTTTGTTCCCTGTGTTTTCAGCAAGCAGAGAAGCTGCTGCAGACACTTTCTTGCCCCCTTTTCCACAAGTGAAGTATATTTTGTACCAGTTGGTGTGTTCCTCCTCTGCAGAGCAAGAGCAAAGGTTTTAGGATCTAAATTGCTTGTTTTCCATGGAAGAGCTATGTAGAACACTATGCTTTGCTGTTGCTGTGTTGGTTTTCTAAAGACACAAACCCTGTTTTGTTCCCTGTGTTTTCAGCAAGCAGAGAAGCTGCTGCAGACACTTTCTTGCCCCTTTTCCACTAGTGAAGTATATTTTGTACCAGTTGGTGTATTCCTTGTCTGCAGAGCAAGAGCAAAGGTTTTAGGACCTAAATTGCTTGATTTCCTTGGAAGAGATATGTAGAACACTGTGCTTTGCTGTTGCTGTGTTGGTTTTCTCAAGACAGAAACCCTGTTTGTTCCCTGTGTTTTCAGCAAGCAGAGAAGCTGCTGCAGACACTTTCTTGCCCTTTTCCACAAGTGAAGTATATTTTGTACCAGTTGGTGTATTCCTCGTCTGCAGAGCAAGAGCAAAGGTTTTAGGATCTAAATTGCTTGTTTTCCATGGAAGAGCTATGTAGAACACTATGCTTTGCTGTTGCTGTGTTGGTTTTCTAAAGACACAAACCCTGTTGTTCTCTGTGTTTTCAGCAAGCAGAGAAGCCTGCAGGACACTTTCTTGCTCCTTTTCCACTAGTGAAGTATATTTTGTACCAGTTGGTGTATTCCTCGTCTGGAGAGCAGGAGCAAAGGTTTTTAGGACCTAAATTGCTTGATTTCCTTGGAAGAGATATGTAGAACACTGTGCTTTGCTGTTGCTGTGTTGGTTTTCTCAAGACACAAACCCTGTTTGTTCCCTGTGTTTTCAGCAAGCAGAGACGCTGCTGCAGACACTTTCTTGCCCCTTTTCCACAAGTGAAGTATATTTTGTACCAGTTGGTGTATTCTCTCGTCTGCAGAGCAAGAGCAAAGGTTTTAGGATCTAAATTGCTTGTTTTCCATGGAAGAGCTCTGTAGAACACTATGCTTTGCTGTTGCTGTGTTGGTTTTCTCAAGACACAAGTCCTGTTGGTTGTCTGTGTTTGCAGCAAGCAGAGAAGCTGCTGCAGACACTTTCTTGCCCCTTTTTACAAGTGAAGTATATTTTGTACCAGTTGGTGTGTTCCTCGTCTGCAAAGCAAGTGCAAATGTGTTAGGACCTAAATTGCTTGATTTCCTTGGAAGAGATATGTAGAACACTATGCTTTGCTGTTGCTGTGTTGGTTTTCTCAAGAAACAAACCCTGTTTGTTCCCTGTGTTTTCAGCAAGCAGAGAAGCTCTTGAAGACACGTACCTGCTTTCTCCACTACTGACGTATATTTTGTACCAGTTGGTGTATTCCTCGTCTGGAGAGCAGGAGCAAAGGTTTTAGGACGTAAATTGCTTGATTTCCTTGGAAGAGATATGTAGAACACTGTGCTTTGCTGTTGCTGTGTTGGTTTTCTCAAGACACAAACCCTGTTTGTTCCCTGTGTTTTCAGCCAGCAGAGAAGCTGCTGCAGACACTTTCTTGCCCCTTTTCCACAAGTGAAGTATATTTTGTACCAGTTGGTGTATTCCTCGTCTGCAGAGCAAGAGCAAAGGTTTTAGGATCTAAATTGCTTGATTTCCATGGAAGAGCTATGTAGAACACTATGCTTTGCTGTTGCTGTGTTGGTTTTCTAAAGACACAAACCCTGTTTGTTCTCTGTGTTTTCAGCAAGCAGAGAAGCTGCTGCAGACACTTTCTTGCTCCTTTTCCACTAGTGAAGTATATTTTGTACCAGTTGGTGTATTCCTCGTCTGGAGAGCAGGAGCAAAGGTTTTAGGACCTAAATTGCTTGATTTCCTTGGAAGAGATATGTAGAACACTGTGCTTTGCTGTTGCTGTGTTGGTTTTCTCAAGACACAAACCCTGTTTGTTCCCTGTGTTTTCAGCAAGCAGAGAAGCTGCTGCAGACACTTTCTTGCCCCTTTTCCACAAGTGAAGTATATTTTGTACCAGTTGGTGTATTCCTTGTCTGCAGAGCAAGAGCAAAGGTTTTAGGATCTAAATTGCTTGATTTCCTTGGAAGAGATATGTAGAACACTGTGCTTTGCTGTTGCTGTGTTGGTTTTCTCAAGACACAAACCCTGTTTGTTCCCTGTGTTTTCAGCAAGCAGAGAAGCTTCTGCAGACACTTTCTTGCCCCTTTTCCACAAGTGAAGTATATTTTGTACCAGTTGGTGTGTTCCTCCTCTGCAGAGCAAGAGCAAAGGTTTTAGGATCTAAATTGCTTGTTTTCCATGGAAGAGCTATGTAGAACACTATGCTTTGCTGTTGCTGTGTTGGTTTTCTCAAGACACAAACCCTGTTTGTTCCCTGTGTTTTCAGCAAGCAGAGAAGCTGCTGCAGACACTTTCTTGCCCCTTTTCCACAAGTGAAGTATATTTTGTACCAGTTGGTGTATTCCTCGTCTGCAGAGCAAGAGCAAAGGTTTTAGGATCTAAATTGCTTGTTTTCCATGGAAGAGCTATGTAGAACACTATGCTTTGCTGTTGCTGTGTTGGTTTTCTAAAGACACAAACCCTGTTTGTTCCCTGTGTTTTCAGCCAGCAGAGAAGCTGCTGCAGACACTTTCTTGCCCCTTTTCCACAAGTGAAGTATATTTTGTACCAGTTGGTGTATTCCTTGTCTGCAGAGCAAGAGCAAAGGTTTTAGGACCTAAATTGCTTGATTTCCTTGGAAGAGATATGTAGAACACTGTGCTTTGCTGTTGCTGTGTTGGTTTTCTCAAGACACAAACCCTGTTTGTTCCCTGTGTTTTCAGCAAGCAGAGAAGCTGCTGCAGACACTTTCTTGCCCCTTTTCCACAAGTGAAGTATATTTTGTACCAGTTGGTGTATTCCTTGTCTGCAGAGCAAGAGCAAAGGTTTTAGGACCTAAATTGCTTGATTTCCTTGGAAGAGATATGTAGAACACTATGCTTTGCTGTTGCTGTGTTGGTTTTCTCAAGACACAAGCCCTGTTTGTTCCCTGTGTTTTCAGCAAGCAGAGAAGCTGCTGCAGACACTTTCTTGCCCCTTTTCCACAAGTGAAGTATATTTTGTACCAGTTGGTGTATTCCTCGTCTGCAGAGCAAGAGCAAAGGTTTTAGGATCTAAATTGCTTGTTTTCCATGGAAGAGCTATGTAGAACACTATGCTTTGCTGTTGCTGTGTTGGTTTTCTCAAGACACAAACCCTGTTTGTTCCCTGTGTTTGCAGCAAGCAGAGAAGCTGCTGCAGACACTTTCTTGCCCCTTTTTCACAAGTGAAGTATATTTTGTACCAGTTGGTGTGTTCCTCGTCTGCAGAGACGGATCAAAGGTTTTAGGACCTAAATTGCTTGATTTCATTGGAAGAGCTATGTAGAACACTATGCTTTGCTGTTGCTGTGTTGGTTTTCTAAACACACAAGCCCTGTTTGTTCCCTGTGTTTTCAGCAAGCAGAGAAGCTCTTGAAGACACGTACCTGCTTTCTCCACTACTGACGTATATTTTGTACCAGTTGGTGTGTTCCTCGTCTGCAGAGCAAGAGCAAAGGTTTTAGGACTAAAATTGCTTGATTTCCATGGAAGAGGTCTGTAGAACACTATGCTTTGCTGTTACTGTGTTGGTTTTCTCAAGACACAAGTCTTGTTGGTTGTATGTGTTTCCAGCGAGCAGAAAAGCTGCTGCAGACACTTTCTTGCCCCTTTTCCACAAGTGAAGTATATTTTGTACCAGTTGGTGTATTCCTCTTCTGCAGAGCAAGAGCAAAGGTTTTAGGATCTAAATTGCTTGTTTTCCATGGAAGAGCTCTGTAGAACACTATGCTTTGCTGTTGCTGTGTTGGTTTTCTCAAGACACAAGTCCTGTTGGTTGTCTGTGTTTGCAGCAAGCAGAGAAGCTGCTGCAGACACTTTCTTGCCCCTTTTTACAAGTGAAGTATATTTTGTACCAGTTGGTGTGTTCCTCATCTGCAAAGCAAGAGCAAATGTGTTAGGACCTAAATGGCTTGATTTCCATGGAAGAGCTCTGTAGAACACTATGCTTTGCTGTTGCTGTGTCGGTTTTCTCAAGAAACAAACCCTGTTTGTTCTCTGTACTTGCAGCGAGCAGAGAAGCTCTTGAAGACACGTACCTGCTTTCTCCACTACTGACGTATATTTTGTACCAGTTGGTGTATTCCTCGTCTGGAGAGCAGGAGCAAAGGTTTTAGGACCTAAATTGCTTGATTTCCTTGGAAGAGATATGTAGAACACTGTGCTTTGCTGTTGCTGTGTTGGTTTTCTAAAGACACAAACCCTGTTTGTTCCCTGTGTTTTCAGCAAGCAGAGAAGCTGCTGCAGACACTTTCTTGCCCCTTTTCCACAAGTGAAGTATATTTTGTACCAGTTGGTGTATTCCTTGTCTGCAGAGCAAGAGCAAAGGTTTTAGGATCTAAATTGCTTGATTTCCTTGGAAGAGATATGTAGAACACTGTGCTTTGCTGTTGCTGTGTTGGTTTTCTCAAGACACAAACCCTGTTTGTTCCCTGTGTTTTCAGCAAGCAGAGAAGCTGCTGCAGACACTTTCTTGCCCCTTTTCCACAAGTGAAGTATATTTTGTACCAGTTGGTGTATTCCTCGTCTGCAGAGCAAGAGCAAAGGTTTTAGGATCTAAATTGCTTGTTTTCCATGGAAGAGCTATGTAGAACACTATGCTTTGCTGTTGCTGTGTTGGTTTTCTAAAGACACAAACCCTGTTTGTTCTCTGTGTTTTCAGCAAGCAGAGAAGCTGCTGCAGACACTTTCTTGCTCCTTTTCCACTAGTGAAGTATATTTTGTACCAGTTGGTGTATTCCTCGTCTGGAGAGCAGGAGCAAAGGTTTTAGGACCTAAATTGCTTGATTTCCTTGGAAGAGATATGTAGAACACTGTGCTTTGCTGTTGCTGTGTTGGTTTTCTCAAGACACAAACCCTGTTTGTTCCCTGTGTTTTCAGCAAGCAGAGAAGCTGCTGCAGACACTTTCTTGCCCCTTTTCCACAAGTGAAGTATATTTTGTACCAGTTGGTGTATTCCTCGTCTGCAGAGCAAGAGCAAAGGTTTTAGGATCTAAATTGCTTGTTTTCCATGGAAGAGCTATGTAGAACACTATGCTTTGCTGTTGCTGTGTTGGTTTTCTCAAGACACAAGTCCTGTTGGTTGTCTGTGTTTGCAGCAAGCAGAGAAGCTGCTGCAGACACTTTCTTGCCCCTTTTTACAAGTGAAGTATATTTTGTACCAGTTGGTGTGTTCCTCGTCTGCAAAGCAAGAGCAAATGTGTTAGGACCTAAATTGCTTGATTTCCTTGGAAGAGATATGTAGAACACTATGCTTTGCTGTTGCTGTGTTGGTTTTCTCAAGAAACAAACCCTGTTTGTTCTCTGTACTTGCAGCGAGCAGAGAAGCTCTTGAAGACACGTACCTGCTTTCTCCACTACTGACGTATATTTTGTACCAGTTGGTGTATTCCTCGTCTGGAGAGCAGGAGCAAAGGTTTTAGGACGTAAATTGCTTGATTTCCTTGGAAGAGATATGTAGAACACTGTGCTTTGCTGTTGCTGTGTTGGTTTTCTCAAGACACAAACCCTGTTTGTTCCCTGTGTTTTCAGCCAGCAGAGAAGCTGCTGCAGACACTTTCTTGCCCCTTTTCCACAAGTGAAGTATATTTTGTACCAGTTGGTGTATTCCTCGTCTGCAGAGCAAGAGCAAAGGTTTTAGGATCTAAATTGCTTGATTTCCATGGAAGAGCTATGTAGAACACTATGCTTTGCTGTTGCTGTGTTGGTTTTCTAAAGACACAAACCCTGTTTGGTCTCTGTGTTTTAAGCAAGCAGAGAAGCTGCTGCAGACACTTTCTTGCTCCTTTTCCACTAGTGAAGTATATTTTGTACCAGTTGGTGTATTCCTCGTCTGGAGAGCAGGAGCAAAGGTTTTAGGACCTAAATTGCTTGATTTCCTTGGAAGAGATATGTAGAACACTGTGCTTTGCTGTTGCTGTGTTGGTTTTCTCAAGACACAAACCCTGTTTGTTCCCTGTGTTTTCAGCAAGCAGAGAAGCTGCTGCAGACACTTTCTTGCCCCTTTTCCACAAGTGAAGTATATTTTGTACCAGTTGGTGTATTCCTTGTCTGCAGAGCAAGAGCAAAGGTTTTAGGATCTAAATTGCTTGATTTCCTTGGAAGAGATATGTAGAACACTGTGCTTTGCTGTTGCTGTGTTGGTTTTCTCAAGACACAAACCCTGTTTGTTCCCTGTGTTTTCAGCAAGCAGAGAAGCTTCTGCAGACACTTTCTTGCCCCTTTTCCACAAGTGAAGTATATTTTGTACCAGTTGGTGTGTTCCTCCTCTGCAGAGCAAGAGCAAAGGTTTTAGGATCTAAATTGCTTGTTTTCCATGGAAGAGCTATGTAGAACACTATGCTTTGCTGTTGCTGTGTTGGTTTTCTCAAGACACAAACCCTGTTTGTTCCCTGTGTTTTCAGCAAGCAGAGAAGCTGCTGCAGACACTTTCTTGCCCCTTTTCCACAAGTGAAGTATATTTTGTACCAGTTGGTGTATTCCTCGTCTGCAGAGCAAGAGCAAAGGTTTTAGGATCTAAATTGCTTGTTTTCCATGGAAGAGCTATGTAGAACACTATGCTTTGCTGTTGCTGTGTTGGTTTTCTAAAGACACAAACCCTGTTTGTTCCCTGTGTTTTCAGCCAGCAGAGAAGCTGCTGCAGACACTTTCTTGCCCCTTTTCCACAAGTGAAGTATATTTTGTACCAGTTGGTGTATTCCTTGTCTGCAGAGCAAGAGCAAAGGTTTTAGGACCTAAATTGCTTGATTTCCTTGGAAGAGATATGTAGAACACTGTGCTTTGCTGTTGCTGTGTTGGTTTTCTAAAGACACAAACCCTGTTTGTTCTCTGTGTTTTCAGCAAGCAGAGAAGCTGCTGCAGACACTTTCTTGCTCCTTTTCCACTAGTGAAGTATATTTTGTACCAGTTGGTGTATTCCTCGTCTGGAGAGCAGGAGCAAAGGTTTTAGGACCTAAATTGCTTGATTTCCTTGGAAGAGATATGTAGAACACTGTGCTTTGCTGTTGCTGTGTTTGTTTTCTCAAGACACAAGCCCTGTTTGTTCTCTGTGTTTTCAGCAAGCAGAGAAGCTGCTGCAGACACTTTCTTGCCCCTTTTCCACAAGTGAAGTATATTTTGTACCAGTTGGTGTATTCCTCGTCTGCAGAGCAAGAGCAAAGGTTTTAGGATCTAAATTGCTTGTTTTCCATGGAAGAGCTATGTAGAACACTATGCTTTGCTGTTGCTGTGTTGGTTTTCTCAAGACACAAACCCTGTTTGTTCTCTGTGTTTTCAGCAAGCAGAGAAGCTGCTGCAGACACTTTCTTGCTCCTTTTCCACTAGTGAAGTATATTTTGTACCAGTTGGTGTATTCCTCGTCTGGAGAGCAGGAGCAAAGGTTTTAGGACCTAAATTGCTTGATTTCCTTGGAAGAGATATGTAGAACACTGTGCTTTGCTGTTGCTGTGTTGGTTTTCTCAAGACACAAACCCTGTTTGTTCCCTGTGTTTTCAGCAAGCAGAGAAGCTGCTGCAGACACTTTCTTGCCCCTTTTCCACAAGTGAAGTATATTTTGTACCAGTTGGTGTATTCCTCGTCTGCAGAGCAAGAGCAAAGGTTTTAGGATCTAAATTGCTTGTTTTCCATGGAAGAGCTATGTAGAACACTATGCTTTGCTGTTGCTGTGTTGGTTTTCTCAAGACACAAGTCCTGTTGGTTGTCTGTGTTTGCAGCAAGCAGAGAAGCTGCTGCAGACACTTTCTTGCCCCTTTTTACAAGTGAAGTATATTTTGTACCAGTTGGTGTGTTCCTCGTCTGCAAAGCAAGAGCAAATGTGTTAGGACCTAAATTGCTTGATTTCCTTGGAAGAGATATGTAGAACACTATGCTTTGCTGTTGCTGTGTTGGTTTTCTCAAGAAACAAACCCTGTTTGTTCTCTGTACTTGCAGCGAGCAGAGAAGCTCTTGAAGACACGTACCTGCTTTCTCGACTACTGACGTATATTTTGTACCAGTTGGTGTATTCCTCGTCTGGAGAGCAGGAGCAAAGGTTTTAGGACGTAAATTGCTTGATTTCCTTGGAAGAGATATGTAGAACACTGTGCTTTGCTGTTGCTGTGTTGGTTTTCTCAAGACACAAACCCTGTTTGTTCCCTGTGTTTTCAGCAAGCAGAGAAGCTGCTGCAGACACTTTCTTGCCCCTTTTTCACAAGTGAAGTATATTTTGTACCAGTTGGTGTGTTCCTCGTCTGCAAAGCAAGAGCAAAGGTTTTAGGACTTAAATTGCTTGATTTCCATGGAAGAGATATGTAGAAGACTGTGCTTTGCTGTTGCTGTGTTGGTTTTCTCAAGACACAAACCCTGTTTGTTCCCTGTGTTTTCAGCAAGCAGAGAAGCTGCTGCAGACACTTTCTTGCCCCTTTTCCACAAGTGAAGTATATTTTGTACCAGTTGGTGTATTCCTCGTCTGCAGAGCAAGAGCAAAGGTTTTAGGATCTAAATTGCTTGTTTTCCATGGAAGAGCTATGTAGAACACTATGCTTTGCTGTTGCTGTGTTGGTTTTCTAAAGACACAAACCCTGTTTGTTCTCTGTGTTTTCAGCAAGCAGAGAAGCTGCTGCAGACACTTTCTTGCTCCTTTTCCACTAGTGAAGTATATTTTGTACCAGTTGGTGTATTCCTCGTCTGCAGAGCAGGAGCAAAGGTTTTAGGACCTAAATTGCTTGATTTCCTTGGAAGAGATATGTAGAACACTGTGCTTTGCTGTTGCTGTGTTGGTTTTCTCAAGACACAAACCCTGTTTGTTCCCTGTGTTTTCAGCAAGCAGAGAAGCTGCTGCAGACACTTTCTTGCCCCTTTTCCACAAGTGAAGTATATTTTGTACCAGTTGGTGTATTCCTTGTCTGCAGAGCAAGAGCAAAGATTTTAGGACCTAAATTGCTTGATTTCCTTGGAAGAGATATGTAGAACACTGTGCTTTGCTGTTGCTGTGTTGGTTTTCTCAAGACACAAACCCTGTTTGTTCCCTGTGTTTTCAGCAAGCAGAGAAGCTGCTGCAGACACTTTCTTGCCCCTTTTCCACAAGTGAAGTATATTTTGTACCAGTTGGTGTATTCCTCGTCTGCAGAGCAAGAGCAAAGGTTTTAGGATCTAAATTGCTTGTTTTCCATGGAAGAGCTATGTAGAACACTATGCTTTGCTGTTGCTGTGTTGGTTTTCTCAAGACACAAGCCCTGTTTGTTCTCTGTGTTTTCAGCAAGCAGAGAAGCTGCTGCAGACACTTTCTTGCTCCTTTTCCACTAGTGAAGTATATTTTGTACCAGTTTGTGTATTCCTCGTCTGCAGAGCAAGAGCAAAGGTTTTAGGATCTAAATTGCTTGTTTTCCATGGAAGAGCTCTGTAGAACACTATGCTTTGCTGTTGCTGTGTTGGTTTTCTCAAGACACAAACCCTGTTTGTTCCCTGTGTTTGCAGCAAGCAGAGAAGCTGCTGCAGACACTTTCTTGCCCCTTTTTCACAAGTGAAGTATATTTTGTACCAGTTGGTGTGTTCCTCGTCTGCAGAGACGGATCAAAGGTTTTAGGACCTAAATTGCTTGATTTCATTGGAAGAGCTATGTAGAACACTATGCTTTGCTGTTGCTGTGTTGGTTTTCTAAACACACAAGCCCTGTTTGTTCCCTGTGTTTTCAGCAAGCAGAGAAGCTCTTGAAGACACGTACCTGCTTTCTCCACTACTGACGTATATTTTGTACCAGTTGGTGTGTTCCTCGTCTGCAGAGCAAGAGCAAAGGTTTTAGGACTAAAATTGATTGATTTCCATGGAAGAGGTCTGTAGAACACTATGCTTTGCTGTTACTGTGTTGGTTTTCTCAAGACACAAGTCTTGTTGGTTGTATGTGTTTCCAGCGAGCAGAAAAGCTGCTGCAGACACTTTCTTGCCCCTTTTCCACAAGTGAAGTATATTTTGTACCAGTTGGTGTATTCCTCTTCTGCAGAGCAAGAGCAAAGGTTTTAGGATCTAAATTGCTTGTTTTCCATGGAAGAGCTCTGTAGAACACTATGCTTTGCTGTTGCTGTGTCGGTTTTCTCAAGAAACAAACCCTGTTTGTTCTCTGTACTTGCAGCGAGCAGAGAAGCTCTTGAAGACACGTACCTGCTTTCTCCACTACTGACGTATATTTTGTACCAGTTGGTGTATTCCTCGTCTGGAGAGCAGGAGCAAAGGTTTTAGGACCTAAATTGCTTGATTTCCTTGGAAGAGATATGTAGAACACTGTGCTTTGCTGTTGCTGTGTTGGTTTTCTAAAGACACAAACCCTGTTTGTTCCCTGTGTTTTCAGCAAGCAGAGAAGCTGCTGCAGACACTTTCTTGCCCCTTTTCCACAAGTGAAGTATATTTTGTACCAGTTGGTGTATTCCTTGTCTGCAGAGCAAGAGCAAAGGTTTTAGGATCTAAATTGCTTGATTTCCTTGGAAGAGATATGTAGAACACTGTGCTTTGCTGTTGCTGTGTTGGTTTTCTCAAGACACAAACCCTGTTTGTTCCCTGTGTTTTCAGCAAGCAGAGAAGCTGCTGCAGACACTTTCTTGCCCCTTTTCCACAAGTGAAGTATATTTTGTACCAGTTGGTGTGTTCCTCCTCTGCAGAGCAAGAGCAAAGGTTTTAGGATCTAAATTGCTTGTTTTCCATGGAAGAGCTATGTAGAACACTATGCTTTGCTGTTGCTGTGTTGGTTTTCTAAAGACACAAACCCTGTTTGTTCCCTGTGTTTTCAGCAAGCAGAGAAGCTGCTGCAGACACTTTCTTGCCCCTTTTCCACTAGTGAAGTATATTTTGTACCAGTTGGTGTATTCCTTGTCTGCAGAGCAAGAGCAAAGGTTTTAGGACCTAAATTGCTTGATTTCCTTGGAAGAGATATGTAGAACACTGTGCTTTGCTGTTGCTGTGTTGGTTTTCTCAAGACAGAAACCCTGTTTGTTCCCTGTGTTTTCAGCAAGCAGAGAAGCTGCTGCAGACACTTTCTTGCCCCTTTTCCACAAGTGAAGTATATTTTGTACCAGTTGGTGTATTCCTCGTCTGCAGAGCAAGAGCAAAGGTTTTAGGATCTAAATTGCTTGTTTTCCATGGAAGAGCTATGTAGAACACTATGCTTTGCTGTTGCTGTGTTGGTTTTCTAAAGACACAAACCCTGTTTGTTCTCTGTGTTTTCAGCAAGCAGAGAAGCTGCTGCAGACACTTTCTTGCTCCTTTTCCACTAGTGAAGTATATTTTGTACCAGTTGGTGTATTCCTCGTCTGGAGAGCAGGAGCAAAGGTTTTAGGACCTAAATTGCTTGATTTCCTTGGAAGAGATATGTAGAACACTGTGCTTTGCTGTTGCTGTGTTGGTTTTCTCAAGACACAAACCCTGTTTGTTCCCTGTGTTTTCAGCAAGCAGAGACGCTGCTGCAGACACTTTCTTGCCCCTTTTCCACAAGTGAAGTATATTTTGTACCAGTTGGTGTATTCCTCGTCTGCAGAGCAAGAGCAAAGGTTTTAGGATCTAAATTGCTTGTTTTCCATGGAAGAGCTCTGTAGAACACTATGCTTTGCTGTTGCTGTGTTGGTTTTCTCAAGACACAAGTCCTGTTGGTTGTCTGTGTTTGCAGCAAGCAGAGAAGCTGCTGCAGACACTTTCTTGCCCCTTTTTACAAGTGAAGTATATTTTGTACCAGTTGGTGTGTTCCTCGTCTGCAAAGCAAGTGCAAATGTGTTAGGACCTAAATTGCTTGATTTCCTTGGAAGAGATATGTAGAACACTATGCTTTGCTGTTGCTGTGTTGGTTTTCTCAAGAAACAAACCCTGTTTGTTCCCTGTGTTTTCAGCAAGCAGAGAAGCTCTTGAAGACACGTACCTGCTTTCTCCACTACTGACGTATATTTTGTACCAGTTGGTGTATTCCTCGTCTGGAGAGCAGGAGCAAAGGTTTTAGGACGTAAATTGCTTGATTTCCTTGGAAGAGATATGTAGAACACTGTGCTTTGCTGTTGCTGTGTTGGTTTTCTCAAGACACAAACCCTGTTTGTTCCCTGTGTTTTCAGCCAGCAGAGAAGCTGCTGCAGACACTTTCTTGCCCCTTTTCCACAAGTGAAGTATATTTTGTACCAGTTGGTGTATTCCTCGTCTGCAGAGCAAGAGCAAAGGTTTTAGGATCTAAATTGCTTGATTTCCATGGAAGAGCTATGTAGAACACTATGCTTTGCTGTTGCTGTGTTGGTTTTCTAAAGACACAAACCCTGTTTGTTCTCTGTGTTTTCAGCAAGCAGAGAAGCTGCTGCAGACACTTTCTTGCTCCTTTTCCACTAGTGAAGTATATTTTGTACCAGTTGGTGTATTCCTCGTCTGGAGAGCAGGAGCAAAGGTTTTAGGACCTAAATTGCTTGATTTCCTTGGAAGAGATATGTAGAACACTGTGCTTTGCTGTTGCTGTGTTGGTTTTCTCAAGACACAAACCCTGTTTGTTCCCTGTGTTTTCAGCAAGCAGAGAAGCTGCTGCAGACACTTTCTTGCCCCTTTTCCACAAGTGAAGTATATTTTGTACCAGTTGGTGTATTCCTTGTCTGCAGAGCAAGAGCAAAGGTTTTAGGATCTAAATTGCTTGATTTCCTTGGAAGAGATATGTAGAACACTGTGCTTTGCTGTTGCTGTGTTGGTTTTCTCAAGACACAAACCCTGTTTGTTCCCTGTGTTTTCAGCAAGCAGAGAAGCTTCTGCAGACACTTTCTTGCCCCTTTTCCACAAGTGAAGTATATTTTGTACCAGTTGGTGTGTTCCTCCTCTGCAGAGCAAGAGCAAAGGTTTTAGGATCTAAATTGCTTGTTTTCCATGGAAGAGCTATGTAGAACACTATGCTTTGCTGTTGCTGTGTTGGTTTTCTCAAGACACAAACCCTGTTTGTTCCCTGTGTTTTCAGCAAGCAGAGAAGCTGCTGCAGACACTTTCTTGCCCCTTTTCCACAAGTGAAGTATATTTTGTACCAGTTGGTGTATTCCTCGTCTGCAGAGCAAGAGCAAAGGTTTTAGGATCTAAATTGCTTGTTTTCCATGGAAGAGCTATGTAGAACACTATGCTTTGCTGTTGCTGTGTTGGTTTTCTAAAGACACAAACCCTGTTTGTTCCCTGTGTTTTCAGCCAGCAGAGAAGCTGCTGCAGACACTTTCTTGCCCCTTTTCCACAAGTGAAGTATATTTTGTACCAGTTGGTGTATTCCTTGTCTGCAGAGCAAGAGCAAAGGTTTTAGGACCTAAATTGCTTGATTTCCTTGGAAGAGATATGTAGAACACTGTGCTTTGCTGTTGCTGTGTTGGTTTTCTCAAGACACAAACCCTGTTTGTTCCCTGTGTTTTCAGCAAGCAGAGAAGCTGCTGCAGACACTTTCTTGCCCCTTTTCCACAAGTGAAGTATATTTTGTACCAGTTGGTGTATTCCTTGTCTGCAGAGCAAGAGCAAAGGTTTTAGGACCTAAATTGCTTGATTTCCTTGGAAGAGATATGTAGAACACTATGCTTTGCTGTTGCTGTGTTGGTTTTCTCAAGACACAAGCCCTGTTTGTTCCCTGTGTTTTCAGCAAGCAGAGAAGCTGCTGCAGACACTTTCTTGCCCCTTTTCCACAAGTGAAGTATATTTTGTACCAGTTGGTGTATTCCTCGTCTGCAGAGCAAGAGCAAAGGTTTTAGGATCTAAATTGCTTGTTTTCCATGGAAGAGCTATGTAGAACACTATGCTTTGCTGTTGCTGTGTTGGTTTTCTCAAGACACAAACCCTGTTTGTTCCCTGTGTTTGCAGCAAGCAGAGAAGCTGCTGCAGACACTTTCTTGCCCCTTTTTCACAAGTGAAGTATATTTTGTACCAGTTGGTGTGTTCCTCGTCTGCAGAGACGGATCAAAGGTTTTAGGACCTAAATTGCTTGATTTCATTGGAAGAGCTATGTAGAACACTATGCTTTGCTGTTGCTGTGTTGGTTTTCTAAACACACAAGCCCTGTTTGTTCCCTGTGTTTTCAGCAAGCAGAGAAGCTCTTGAAGACACGTACCTGCTTTCTCCACTACTGACGTATATTTTGTACCAGTTGGTGTGTTCCTCGTCTGCAGAGCAAGAGCAAAGGTTTTAGGACTAAAATTGCTTGATTTCCATGGAAGAGGTCTGTAGAACACTATGCTTTGCTGTTACTGTGTTGGTTTTCTCAAGACACAAGTCTTGTTGGTTGTATGTGTTTCCAGCGAGCAGAAAAGCTGCTGCAGACACTTTCTTGCCCCTTTTCCACAAGTGAAGTATATTTTGTACCAGTTGGTGTATTCCTCTTCTGCAGAGCAAGAGCAAAGGTTTTAGGATCTAAATTGCTTGTTTTCCATGGAAGAGCTCTGTAGAACACTATGCTTTGCTGTTGCTGTGTTGGTTTTCTCAAGACACAAGTCCTGTTGGTTGTCTGTGTTTGCAGCAAGCAGAGAAGCTGCTGCAGACACTTTCTTGCCCCTTTTTACAAGTGAAGTATATTTTGTACCAGTTGGTGTGTTCCTCATCTGCAAAGCAAGAGCAAATGTGTTAGGACCTAAATGGCTTGATTTCCATGGAAGAGCTCTGTAGAACACTATGCTTTGCTGTTGCTGTGTCGGTTTTCTCAAGAAACAAACCCTGTTTGTTCTCTGTACTTGCAGCGAGCAGAGAAGCTCTTGAAGACACGTACCTGCTTTCTCCACTACTGACGTATATTTTGTACCAGTTGGTGTATTCCTCGTCTGGAGAGCAGGAGCAAAGGTTTTAGGACCTAAATTGCTTGATTTCCTTGGAAGAGATATGTAGAACACTGTGCTTTGCTGTTGCTGTGTTGGTTTTCTAAAGACACAAACCCTGTTTGTTCCCTGTGTTTTCAGCAAGCAGAGAAGCTGCTGCAGACACTTTCTTGCCCCTTTTCCACAAGTGAAGTATATTTTGTACCAGTTGGTGTATTCCTTGTCTGCAGAGCAAGAGCAAAGGTTTTAGGATCTAAATTGCTTGATTTCCTTGGAAGAGATATGTAGAACACTGTGCTTTGCTGTTGCTGTGTTGGTTTTCTCAAGACACAAACCCTGTTTGTTCCCTGTGTTTTCAGCAAGCAGAGAAGCTGCTGCAGACACTTTCTTGCCCCTTTTCCACAAGTGAAGTATATTTTGTACCAGTTGGTGGGTTCCTCCTCTGCAGAGCAAGAGCAAAGGTTTTAGGATCTAAATTGCTTGTTTTCCATGGAAGAGCTATGTAGAACACTATGCTTTGCTGTTGCTGTGTTGGTTTTCTAAAGACACAAACCCTGTTTGTTCCCTGTGTTTTCAGCAAGCAGAGAAGCTGCTGCAGACACTTTCTTGCCCCTTTTCCACTAGTGAAGTATATTTTGTACCAGTTGGTGTATTCCTTGTCTGCAGAGCAAGAGCAAAGGTTTTAGGACCTAAATTGCTTGATTTCCTTGGAAGAGATATGTAGAACACTGTGCTTTGCTGTTGCTGTGTTGGTTTTCTAAAGACACAAACCCTGTTTGTTCTCTGTGTTTTCAGCAAGCAGAGAAGCTGCTGCAGACACTTTCTTGCTCCTTTTCCACTAGTGAAGTATATTTTGTACCAGTTGGTGTATTCCTCGTCTGGAGAGCAGGAGCAAAGGTTTTAGGACCTAAATTGCTTGATTTCCTTGGAAGAGATATGTAGAACACTGTGCTTTGCTGTTGCTGTGTTGGTTTTCTCAAGACACAAACCCTGTTTGTTCCCTGTGTTTTCAGCAAGCAGAGACGCTGCTGCAGACACTTTCTTGCCCCTTTTCCACAAGTGAAGTATATTTTGTACCAGTTGGTGTATTCCTCGTCTGCAGAGCAAGAGCAAAGGTTTTAGGATCTAAATTGCTTGTTTTCCATGGAAGAGCTCTGTAGAACACTATGCTTTGCTGTTGCTGTGTTGGTTTTCTCAAGACACAAGTCCTGTTGGTTGTCTGTGTTTGCAGCAAGCAGAGAAGCTGCTGCAGACACTTTCTTGCCCCTTTTTACAAGTGAAGTATATTTTGTACCAGTTGGTGTGTTCCTCGTCTGCAAAGCAAGTGCAAATGTGTTAGGACCTAAATTGCTTGATTTCCTTGGAAGAGATATGTAGAACACTATGCTTTGCTGTTGCTGTGTTGGTTTTCTCAAGAAACAAACCCTGTTTGTTCTCTGTACTTGCAGCGAGCAGAGAAGCTCTTGAAGACACGTACCTGCTTTCTCCACTACTGACGTATATTTTGTACCAGTTGGTGTATTCCTCGTCTGGAGAGCAGGAGCAAAGGTTTTAGGACGTAAATTGCTTGATTTCCTTGGAAGAGATATGTAGAACACTGTGCTTTGCTGTTGCTGTGTTGGTTTTCTCAAGACACAAACCCTGTTTGTTCCCTGTGTTTTCAGCCAGCAGAGAAGCTGCTGCAGACACTTTCTTGCCCCTTTTCCACAAGTGAAGTATATTTTGTACCAGTTGGTGTATTCCTCGTCTGCAGAGCAAGAGCAAAGGTTTTAGGATCTAAATTGCTTGATTTCCATGGAAGAGCTATGTAGAACACTATGCTTTGCTGTTGCTGTGTTGGTTTTCTAAAGACACAAACCCTGTTTGTTCTCTGTGTTTTCAGCAAGCAGAGAAGCTGCTGCAGACACTTTCTTGCTCCTTTTCCACTAGTGAAGTATATTTTGTACCAGTTGGTGTATTCCTCGTCTGGAGAGCAGGAGCAAAGGTTTTAGGACCTAAATTGCTTGATTTCCTTGGAAGAGATATGTAGAACACTGTGCTTTGCTGTTGCTGTGTTGGTTTTCTCAAGACACAAACCCTGTTTGTTCCCTGTGTTTTCAGCAAGCAGAGAAGCTGCTGCAGACACTTTCTTGCCCCTTTTCCACAAGTGAAGTATATTTTGTACCAGTTGGTGTATTCCTTGTCTGCAGAGCAAGAGCAAAGGTTTTAGGATCTAAATTGCTTGATTTCCTTGGAAGAGATATGTAGAACACTGTGCTTTGCTGTTGCTGTGTTGGTTTTCTCAAGACACAAACCCTGTTTGTTCCCTGTGTTTTCAGCAAGCAGAGAAGCTTCTGCAGACACTTTCTTGCCCCTTTTCCACAAGTGAAGTATATTTTGTACCAGTTGGTGTGTTCCTCCTCTGCAGAGCAAGAGCAAAGGTTTTAGGATCTAAATTGCTTGTTTTCCATGGAAGAGCTATGTAGAACACTATGCTTTGCTGTTGCTGTGTTGGTTTTCTCAAGACACAAACCCTGTTTGTTCCCTGTGTTTTCAGCAAGCAGAGAAGCTGCTGCAGACACTTTCTTGCCCCTTTTCCACAAGTGAAGTATATTTTGTACCAGTTGGTGTATTCCTCGTCTGCAGAGCAAGAGCAAAGGTTTTAGGATCTAAATTGCTTGTTTTCCATGGAAGAGCTATGTAGAACACTATGCTTTGCTGTTGCTGTGTTGGTTTTCTAAAGACACAAACCCTGTTTGTTCCCTGTGTTTTCAGCCAGCAGAGAAGCTGCTGCAGACACTTTCTTGCCCCTTTTCCACAAGTGAAGTATATTTTGTACCAGTTGGTGTATTCCTTGTCTGCAGAGCAAGAGCAAAGGTTTTAGGACCTAAATTGCTTGATTTCCTTGGAAGAGATATGTAGAACACTGTGCTTTGCTGTTGCTGTGTTGGTTTTCTCAAGACACAAACCCTGTTTGTTCCCTGTGTTTTCAGCAAGCAGAGAAGCTGCTGCAGACACTTTCTTGCCCCTTTTCCACAAGTGAAGTATATTTTGTACCAGTTGGTGTATTCCTTGTCTGCAGAGCAAGAGCAAAGGTTTTAGGACCTAAATTGCTTGATTTCCTTGGAAGAGATATGTAGAACACTGTGCTTTGCTGTTGCTGTGTTTGTTTTCTCAAGACACAAGCCCTGTTTGTTCTCTGTGTTTTCAGCAAGCAGAGAAGCTGCTGCAGACACTTTCTTGCCCCTTTTCCACAAGTGAAGTATATTTTGTACCAGTTGGTGTATTCCTCGTCTGCAGAGCAAGAGCAAAGGTTTTAGGATCTAAATTGCTTGTTTTCCATGGAAGAGCTATGTAGAACACTATGCTTTGCTGTTGCTGTGTTGGTTTTCTCAAGACACAAACCCTGTTTGTTCCCTGTGTTTTCAGCAAGCAGAGAAGCTGCTGCAGACACTTTCTTGCTCCTTTTCCACTAGTGAAGTATATTTTGTACCAGTTGGTGTATTCCTCGTCTGGAGAGCAGGAGCAAAGGTTTTAGGACCTAAATTGCTTGATTTCCCTTGGAAGAGATATGTAGAACACTGTGCTTTGCTGTTGCTGTGTTGGTTTTCTCAAGACACAAACCCTGTTTGTTCCCTGTGTTTTCAGCAAGCAGAGAAGCTGCTGCAGACACTTTCTTGCCCCTTTTCCACAAGTGAAGTATATTTTGTACCAGTTGGTGTATTCCTCGTCTGCAGAGCAAGAGCAAAGGTTTTAGGATCTAAATTGCTTGTTTTCCATGGAAGAGCTCTGTAGAACACTATGCTTTGCTGTTGCTGTGTTGGTTTTCTCAAGACACAAGTCCTGTTGGTTGTCTGTGTTTGCAGCAAGCAGAGAAGCTGCTGCAGACACTTTCTTGCCCCTTTTTACAAGTGAAGTATATTTTGTACCAGTTGGTGTGTTCCTCGTCTGCAAAGCAAGAGCAAATGTGTTAGGACCTAAATTGCTTGATTTCCATGGAAGAGCTCTGTAGAACACTATGCTTTGCTGTTGCTGTGTTGGTTTTCTCAAGAAACAAACCCTGTTTGTTCTCTGTACTTGCAGCGAGCAGAGAAGCTCTTGAAGACACGTACCTGCTTTCTCCACTACTGACGTATATTTTGTACCAGTTGGTGTATTCCTCGTCTGGAGAGCAGGAGCAAAGGTTTTAGGACGTAAATTGCTTGATTTCCTTGGAAGAGATATGTAGAACACTGTGCTTTGCTGTTGCTGTGTTGGTTTTCTCAAGACACAAACCCTGTTTGTTCCCTGTGTTTTCAGCAAGCAGAGAAGCTGCTGCAGACACTTTCTTGCCCCTTTTCCACAAGTGAAGTATATTTTGTACCAGTTGGTGTATTCCTCGTCTGCAGAGCAAGAGCAAAGGTTTTAGGATCTAAATTGCTTGTTTTCCATGGAAGAGCTATGTAGAACACTATGCTTTGCTGTTGCTGTGTTTGTTTTCTCAAGACACAAGCCCTGTTTGTTCTCTGTGTTTTCAGCAAGCAGAGAAGCTGCTGCAGACACTTTCTTGCTCCTTTTCCACTAGTGAAGTATATTTTGTACCAGTTTGTGTATTCCTCGTCTGCAGAGCAAGAGCAAAGGTTTTAGGATCTAAATTGCTTGTTTTCCATGGAAGAGCTATGTAGAACACTATGCTTTGCTGTTGCTGTGTTGGTTTTCTCAAGACACAAACCCTGTTTGTTCCCTGTGTTTTCAGCAAGCAGAGAAGCTGCTGCAGACACTTTCTTGCCCCTTTTCCACAAGTGAAGTATATTTTGTACCAGTTGGTGTATTCCTCGTCTGCAGAGCAAGAGCAAAGGTTTTAGGATCTAAATTGCTTGATTTCCTTGGAAGAGCTATGTAGAACACTATGCTTTGCTGTTGCTGTGTTGGTTTTCTAAAGACACAAACCCTGTTTGGTCTCTGTGTTTTCAGCAAGCAGAGAAGCTGCTGCAGACACTTTCTTGCTCCTTTTCCACTAGTGAAGTATATTTTGTACCAGTTGGTGTATTCCTCGTCTGGAGAGCAGGAGCAAAGGTTTTAGGACCTAAATTGCTTGATTTCCTTGGAAGAGCTCTGTAGAACACTGTGCTTTGCTGTTGCTGTGTTGGTTTTCTCAAGACACAAACCCTGTTTGTTCCCTGTGTTTTCAGCAAGCAGAGAAGCTGCTGCAGACACTTTCTTGCCCCTTTTCCACAAGTGAAGTATATTTTGTACCAGTTGGTGTATTCCTCGTCTGCAGAGCAAGAGCAAAGGTTTTAGGATCTAAATTGCTTGTTTTCCATGGAAGAGCTATGTAGAACACTATGCTTTGCTGTTGCTGTGTTGGTTTTCTAAAGACACAAACCCTGTTTGTTCCCTGTGTTTTCAGCAAGCAGAGAAGCTGCTGCAGACACTTTCTTGCCCCTTTTCCACAAGTGAAGTATATTTTGTACCAGTTGGTGTATTCCTTGTCTGCAGAGCAAGAGCAAAGGTTTTAGGATCTAAATTGCTTGATTTCCTTGGAAGAGATATGTAGAACACTGTGCTTTGCTGTTGCTGTGTTGGTTTTCTCAAGACACAAACCCTGTTTGTTCCCTGTGTTTTCAGCAAGCAGAGAAGCTGCTGCAGACACTTTCTTGCCCCTTTTCCACAAGGAAGTATATTTTGTACCAGTTGGTGTATTCCTCGTCTGCAGAGCAAGAGCAAAGGTGTTAGGACCTAAATTGCTTGATTTCCATGGAAGAGCTCTGTAGAACACTATGCTTTGCTGTTGCTGTGTTGGTTTTCTCAAGAAACAAACCCTGTTTGTTCTCTGTACTTGCAGCGAGCAGAGAAGCTCTTGAAGACACGTACCTGCTTTCTCCACTACTGACGTATATTTTGTACCAGTTGGTGTATTCCTCGTCTGGAGAGCAGGAGCAAAGGTTTTAGGACGTAAATTGCTTGATTTCCTTGGAAGAGATATGTAGAACACTGTGCTTTGCTGTTACTGTGTTGGTTTTCTCAAGACACAAGCCTTGTTAGTTGTATGTGTTTCCAGCCAGCAGAGAAGCTGCTGCAGACACTTTCTTGCCCCTTTTTTCACTAGTGAAGTATATTTTGTACCAGTTGGTGTATTCCTCGTCTGCAGAGCAAGAGCAAAGGTTTTAGGATCTAAATTGCTTGTTTTCCATGGAAGAGCTATGTAGAACACTATGCTTTGCTGTTGCTGTGTTGGTTTTCTCAAGACA